>NC_056729.1:507156914-507220104 GCF_019279795.1 Protopterus annectens
TAGGGTGTATAAATAGTGAGTGGATGAGGCTTCAGGAAGTCAATTACATTTGCATAGATGGTTGGTGAAGAGGTATGTTTTAAGAAGGCTTTTGAAGGAGGATAGGGAGTTTTGTAGTCTGAGGTTAGGGGGAAGGTTGTTCCATATTTTTGCTACTTTATGGGTAATAGTAATTCCCTGGAGTTGTTTTTGCAAGTGATGGTTTCGATTAAGGCTTTGTTGGAGGATCGAAGTTGTCTATTTGAGTTGTAGAAGTTCAGCATGCCAGTCAGGTCAGGGGTTTTCTTGGGATAGTACAGAATTAGATGAGCTAGGCTGAGCTGATGGTAACTTAATAGGTTCGGAAATTCAAGCCAGTGTAAGGCTTGTAGGGAAAGGCAGTGGGGGAGTTTGGTTTCTTTCTTTCTTTGATTTCTTTCAAAATGTGTTTATATTATAAGAATTGAATAGAAAAGTATCAGCTGACCTGGCTTTTTAAAAAGCAGATGAAACAAGAAGCTAAAACAGAAAACATTGTCTGTAGTGATTATTGGTGTCTGTTTGCTGCAAATAAAATTAGGGGATGGTAAAAAAAAATGACCTCCATTGTACCGAAGTTCTAACTAATGGCATACAAAGAAGACAACATGTGGACTCCCATTTGTATTGTGCATAATCTATAGGTAATGTGTTTTATCTGGAAGTTAGTCCTGAAGATTAAAGTCTTCAGCTACTCACAACAACTTCCTGTAGCCCAGGATACATGGTTTGAGTCCTACCACCTGTACTTAGTTAGCGAGTGATTCTGAGCAAGTTAGCTAATTAGACAGTGCACCTTGGTTAGTCTGAAAAGAACCACTTATGTCCAGTGGGCTTATCTGGTTAACAAATAAATTAAAAAAGTGTGCAAAAATTGCCAACAGAGAAGTGCGTTTAATTGAAATGACTGCACATCTTCCAAAATAAGTTGCAAAACAAATGCTCTTTTTATCTTTGTTTATTTTGATCGTCCCTTTACTGTTTGGACCTCTTCAGAACAAAGGAATCAAAGTCATAAAGTGATTTTACTTACTGGCTTCTGAATGCAATAAATGGTCCCATGTACCTTATGCTTTAGTATTCCTTGGGTTTTTTTGTTTGCATAAGTCAGCTTTGGCAGTATCTTTTTATTATTATTATTATTAATTTTCATAATAGACTTGGGCCAGGATTCAGAAAATGTGTCCTGCTGTCATGGAAACCACTGAGGCCCAAAGCAGCAATTTTCATGATTATTTATTTATTTATTTATTTATTTACTGGGAAAGTCCAATTGGGCCCGAAGCCCATTTTCTGCGAAGGCCTGGGGAGAAAAGCTCCACAAAAATATAAGCAAAATACAATAATTAGATAGTACAGTAGTATACATATAGTAAGATGCAGAGTACACATCATCTAGTTAGTCTATACAAAGAAGTATTCAATACAGTTTCTAGTAGATACAGGTTCAAAAAGAAAAACACACAAGCATCATGGGAAATGTAATTGACTTAGTTTCTGGTGTCATTCTAGGGGGTGCAATATTTCTCAGCTTGGAAGGAGATGGTCAACAGACTACACTGCTTTTCCAGGGATGGTCTACACCTCTTCCTTCTAGGCTTTCAAATATTAGCTAAAACATTGTCTTCCCCATAGTGCCTTTTTTAGGCAATGCCAAACTGAAAGTACTTCAGACATAGCAAATCAAAACCAAGAAAATCTAAAGGTATTACTTCTCAATGCTAGGAGTCTAAACAATAAACTCCACTTCCTAGAAGCTCTCTTCACCTTAGAGAACACTGATGGTTGTGCAGTCACTGAGACATGGTTTAAACCCGCGGAGAGCACACCAACAGTGTAAAGTTATAATGCCTTGCACACATTTAGACCAGCTGCTACACAGACAGGGACTAAAGGTGGTGGTGTCCCTATTACATCAAAAATAAATATACCTCAAGGCTGGTCAAACAGGACAATGCACTTGAGCTGCTCTATGTTCAAATCACCATAGGCAAAATCCAATACCACTTCCATCCAATATATATCTCCCTCTATGACCCAGGAAACCCATACCATGTATTTAAACTTATTACAAACACTTACCATCAAAGCCAATACCATATTCATGGGTTACTTTAATTACCCCACTATTAACTGGGAATTCTATACAACACCAAGCATACAGGCACAGAGATTCCTGGATGTTGTAAACACAAACTCTCTGAACCAGATAGTCAATACACCAACCAGGGGTGCAACCATACTGGATCTGGTTCTCACTAATATGGCAGAGTGCTGCACACCCTCTACTTTAATGTCTTCCCTGGTAAGGTCAGACCACTAAATGGTCTAATTTGAAGTAAAAATAAAACCTGGACCCCCAGCTAAACCTGGAATAGTCAAGAATACTCTAAGGCTAACCTCCTGCTATTAAGTGACAGCCTGACAAAATTTCAAGCCTCCATAAACCATGAAAATACTGCTGCCTATGCAGAACTATTCACAGAAACCCAGCACAAGCATGTTAATAGCTGCATAGAGGTAGCTGTACCCACCAGGGAGAAGTACAGAACTAACTCAAAAAACAAGCCACCCTGGTAGAATCACAAAATCAATAGGCTGTATAACAGAAGGAAGACAATCATGGCAGAAATTAGGAGGTGCAGCACCCAGATGATAAAAGCATCTCATCAAACTAACCAAACATCTCAGAGGACAAATAAAGTCTACCAAAGCCAAATGTAAGGTAAATTTAGCTTCCCAGGCCAAGGACAACCACAAGGCATTCTTTAGCTATGTCTGCAACCTCAAAGGCAACACACAGTTGTGTGCAGAGCCTATTCTAAATGGTTCCACTTATTTATTTATTTACATTTGTTGACCGGGAGTGTCCGACTGGACGTAGGTCCATTTTCAGCGGAGGCCCGGGGAGAAAAGCTCCACAGTTAAAATAAACAGACAGTAGTTACATTGGATTACAAAGCGATTAACAATTTAACATAGCAATTACTTACAACATATTTACAGATGAAGAAACATAGTACATCAGTAGACAACTAGAATCTTTATCTGTGAAGTACATAACAGACATTAACAAATGTTACGATAAGAAGTTCCTGCTGTACAATAAGTACTAGGCTTATGAGCATCTGAGCTTGCTATAATCAAGGTAGTTAGTGGAGTGGAAAGAATATATTGTACTATACTGAGCCAGAAGATACAGCAAACCTACTGGCTGATAAATTCAGCTCTAACTTTACCCCTTTCTTCCCCTCAACCTTCCCTCAGGAAATACCATCAAACAAAACTCAACCCTGCTATCACTAGGGTACAGGTCCTTAATGCTATCTCTAAGGCCAAGAACACTGCATCAATGGGCCCAGACAAAATCCCAGGATACCTTCTGCATAGCATGAAACATTACCTATCAGGATTTCTGGAATTGCTATTTAACTATAGCCTCCAAACAGGCTTTGTGCCTCATGAATGGAGAACAGCAACAATCATCCCTCTGCACAAAGGTGGGCCATCTTCAGACCATGGAAACTACAGATCCATAATTCTCACCAGTCTTGTATGTAAAGCCATGGAAAAATTATCATGGAAATGATCAGTAGTGATATAGTAAACCTCTAGACACTGGACCTAACCCAGTTTGGTTTCATCAAGGGCAGATTATGCCTACTCAACCCAGTGAACTTCTTTGAGAAGGTCACCAAAGCAATGGATGAGGGCAAAATGGTTCACTCTGCCTACCTTGATCTGGCCAAGGCAATACACCACTCAGCCATTGTTGATAAGCTCAAGAGGTTAGCTACAAACTTGTATGTCACCTGGTGGATAGCCAACTGGCTTACAGACAGGACCCTGGAAGTTAGAATTGAAAGTCCACCTCTACAAAGAGGCCAGTCACAAGTGGAGACCCTCAGGGATCAGTCCTTGGACTGCTCCTTTTTGGCATTTACTTCTCTGAAGTCAAGGCTAATGTCAGTGGTCTCTGGGTGGCTAAATTTGCAGATGATTGCAAATTAGGAGCTGTCATTGAATCCCACACTGACACAACTGTTCTCCAGGAGGGGCTGACAGAGACAAACAATTGGTGTCAGAGTCATGGACTAAAACTAAATGCCAAGAAAGGCATAATAGTATCCTTTGGGAACTAAATGCCAACATACATAACAGACATTAACAGATGTTACAATAAGACGTTCCTGCTGTATAATAAGTACTAGGCTTATGAGCATCTGTGCTTGCTATAATCAAGGTAGTCAGTGGAGTGGAAAGAATATATTGTATTATACTGAGCCAGAAGATACAGCAAACCTACTGGCTGATAAATTCATTTCTAACTTTACCCCTTTCTTCCCCTCAACCTTCCCTCAGGAAATACCATCAAACAAAACTCACCCCTGCTATCACTAGGGTACAGGTCCTTAATGCTATCTCTAAGGCCCCTGGTAACTATCATATTGACAACATACCCCTTAGAGTTGACCCAGTATTCAGGGACTTTGGGCACAGATAAATAGTAATCTAATCTTTGACCATCACATGTTTACAGTAGTGAGGAAATCATTCTATGTTGCGCAAATTATAAACAAAGGTATGGCGTCTAAGTCCAAGGAAGTCATTGTTCCACTGTATTCTGCATTCATCAGACCTATCATTGAGTAAAATGCCCCCTTTGGTATGTACCTAACCAGGCATATCCAACAATTGGAATATCCACAGAGGTTCCTCACTAAAAGAATACATGGCTTAAGTAAAATGTCCTATGCAGACCGCCTCAAGGCTCTATTCCTATATTCTGTCTTCTACAGGCTTATGAGGAGAGATCTATGTCTGTGTCACACTGCCAGCCCAGCTATTGGGAATTTTGTAAATAATTTTATGTCTTTTGTGAATATTGATATGATTTATACAGAAGTGTGCATAAAGTACTGAGCTAAAATGTAATCACAGCATGCCTTATTTGAATAGAACAAGAATGTACCTGCACTATTGTGACTGTTTATATGTATATGTTTAATGGAAACTGGAACACAGGAGGTCAACTTGAAAAAACCCAGGGAAAATAGTTGAAATTAAATTGTATTATTGTGGCATGAAAGTTAGTTTCAATGCTGCAAAGAGACATGATGTTTAGAATTAGGGTGCCTTCTGCATTGTTTTGTAAATGTTTTATTGTTTTATGTCTCCTAGCAGTTGCAAACATTTGAAGGCTATGTATTTTCACAGAGAGATGCTAAATTCTGTTAGTTTCTGACAAAGGGGGTTTAGCTTGTGAACTTAATGCAGGTGACAAAAAGTGATGTCATCCAAGCTAATCCAGCAGTAATATTTGATATTAATTTAAGAACTCTCTGAGTCTCAGAGCCTGGGCATTTTGAATTTTGTCCCTGACCTAACAAGAACCTCCACTCATCACATCTGCCTACTTGTTGTTCTGTAAGTAAGTTTTTAGGGCATAGTAACTCTTTTAGATTTAGATAGATTCAGATAGGAATATAGTAAAGTGTAGCTTAGATATTTTCTTTATTTATTTGAGATTATTCTGCAATGTTGTTTTAAATATTTCCTGTGATTTTGAACTATGATGTAACTGATATAACTGATTACTTACTGAGTATTGTCCTGTTCTTTTATTATTTATTATTAAATATATTTAAACCTTTTAATTGTGGCTAGTCTGTTTAGAGGTATTTAAGCTCTTACAGTACTTGCATATCTATATGGAGACACTGTACAGGCCACTCCTAAATAGCCTTGCTCTTGGTCAGACTGCCATTTGGATTAATAGTAACATTACATTACACATTAGGATTGAGTAAGCTGAAGTGGTGCTGGTGCAGCGGTAACGTTGTTGCCTCACAGCAAGAGGTTCTCCAGGTCGATTCTCAGCCGGAGCGCCTTCTGTGGGGAGTCTGAATGTCCTCCCCACGGTCGAGTGGCCTTTGAAAGACATGCATGAATGGGCATGCCTTCGTTGAAGGTTGGGCGTCGAGCTGGCACCTCAGCACTGTAAAAATCTACTGCCAATCATTAGCGGACTGGAGTTCCGCTATGGCGACTCCTAACCGGGAAAAGCCGAAAGAACAACAACACATTAGGATTGGACACCCTTTGTTAAGGGCCTAAAGTTGCTGATAAGAGTGGTTGGTGGCAGTGGAAACTACGTTATAGTCTGGGCAGAAAGGGGCATAGCTAGTAAACCTGTGCCAGCCTTTCCCAGGAGTGTGTGTGTGTGTGTGTGTGTTTGTATCTAAATTAAATCTCAAAGTGTGTGTGTGTGTGTCAGCTACTTGGACAGGGACATGAAGTACTGGTTGGACAGAGAGGGTACTTGAGATCTTGGTTTGTCCACTCAGCTGAGATCTCAACTGTATAGTTGTGCCAGTGGGGGAGTCTTACTGGGGATCTGGAGAAAGGGGGAGAAACCAGCCCCAGACTGACTGTGATCTCTGTATGCTCTTAAGGGAAATTACACTTTACCATGTGTGTACTTGTCATCCTCCCAGTGTGTACATTCCCCACTATTGCCAGTGGTGAGGATTGAGGCTCCTTGATTGCTGGCCAGTGCAGGGGCATCACAGTCTGACATACAGGGCATTGTCAGACCCCACTCTAATGAATCTCCTGCATATCCACAAAACAAACAGCACCATAATTACCAGTTCTAAAGACTTAAACCATGCCTGTGATATAAATAGGACCTGCTGTACAGACAGGTATGTATCCCAGAGATTACCCTGTCTCTGGAACAGGCTCCCCATCCATTTGAAGTACAGTTCCTCCCTAACCCAATTCAAGTGCAACTTGGACAATTGGATGGGGAACATGAAATTCATCCCTCGTTTGGCACCTATGTCTCTAATGGACACAGGCAACCTGTAAACGGTTCATCTCTCAGGCCCTAGCTTGTAAGCGTTTCATCTCCCAAGCCCCTGCTTACACTTATCTGGTACCAGAATCTGTCAGAAATTTGGGATGCATGGCTAGGCTTAAAAAGGCTCTTGTGGTCGTTAGCCTAGTAAATACCTGTGAACTTATAAACCTATAATTAACTCGGTCAGCAGTGCTAACTTACACAGCCAGGTGAATTTCTGAATCACTCTACTGTATGCATATATTACTTCAGGCTTAGGCAGGAGAGAACACATAGCATAGGCTGACCTCTCAGAATGGTTTATTAGCTTATTTAAGGTGGTTGCCTACTACACTGACTCTAAAGACCACAGACTCACTGCAGAGGAACTGTTTCTGAATCACAAAGGGCTATCACCACCTGGAAAATGGCTGTGTTAAGGCCTACCACTGGTGTTAGCCATTTTTGAGCCCCCTATGACTTGTTATACATATACAATAGAAATAAGTACACAGTAAGACACACTGACTGCACATTTGCACCATAACCTTCACAGAGAAGGACAAGGAGTGTAAGGCTGTGGCCATTGCCAGTTCATCTGCCCTGAGCCAAAAGCTGCAGCCTAGCTTGTTACATGTCTGACGCCTAGTGCAGGGTTGGTGTGCCAGCTATGAAGTATAAAGTAGTAAAGACAAGCATGCACCAAGCAAATTTTGCAGGTTGAACCCTGCTGAGTATAAAACGTATACCCCTACTGAATCAGTGTAGTAGGAATTGTACTATGCTATCCTACTAAATGGGGGAGGAGGGCTTTTAGGAAGTATAAATGATAGACACAGGTTCTGGCTTTTATTTTTCACTTTTGATGTCTGAGCACACTAACAGCTGAGTTGAGCTCTCACTGTCTAATGGACTGAATTTCTAGCTTTCACCAGACTTTTTCAGTGCCTTTTTGGTACTAGTCCTGGCAAAAGTCAATGGAGGCTTGGTGGTTTGGTCTAATGGAATATATTTTAGAACGCCATTTAAGAAATGTTGATCTAGTTAATTGAAATACAGTACATTGTTGTTATCCTTGTTAATTTAGTGGTTGTGTTTTTAGGTGCAACTAACACTAGGTAAGACTGCAATCCAAATTGTAGCTTGCTACAGATCCCCCACCATGCCCCAAGATTCTCAATACACCTTTCTAAACATACTGGAAAATATTAAGATACAACCAAACACCCTAATACTGGGTGATTTCAACTACCCTGCCATTAACTGGGAAAACAACTCGGGCACCAACACCTTTTTCCAATGGTTTCCGGAATTCATAAATTCCAATGCCCTGGATCAACTAATCCATTGTCCCACCAGCGCTCCAATATCCTAGACCTGGTCATTACCATCATGGGAGATAGATGCTCCACACCAGTGGTCACCCTTCATTGGTCAGGTCTGACCATAAGCACATCACCCTTGACATCCACACACCCCCAACCCCACTCCCAGTAAGGAAACCTCCGTAAAAAACTTCTCCAAAGCCAACTTTATGCTACTCAAGTCAGAAGTGACAAACTTCATGACACCTATGCAGATGGGAGTTGAAAGTTTGACTGCTAAATCCTACACTAAGGCACTGTATGAGCACATCCACTCATGCATGAATCGAGCCATACCAAATAGAATCAAGGCGCTCTCCTCCAAAGAAAGGAGGAAGCCAATCTGGTGGCCCCCTGCCATAAACAAACTATACAACAGAAGGAAGAAACTGTTGCAGAAAAGTGGAAAATCCCAGGATGCAAAAAACTCCCTTACCAGCCTCAGTAAGAAGCTGAGATCCCTCATAAAATCCTCCAAAGCTAGTTACGAAAATAAAACTGCCAAACATTCCAAAGACAACCACAAGGCATTCTATAGTTATGTCAAGAATCTAAATGGCAATGCTCAAATCTGCTCAGAGCTACAACAGAATGGCAATAAATATGCTGATCCCAAGGATATTGCCAATATCCTGGCAGATCGATTTAGTGCCAAATTCACCCCCCTCACCCCCTAAAGGGCCCATCTCAATACCAAAAGATTGCCAAATTCCAGTAATCATGACCACACAGCTGGAAACCGCACCCTCCAAAGCTAAGAATACAGCATCCATGGGACCAGATGACATCCCAGGCTGTGTACTACATGAACTACAAAATGAACTGACACCTCACCTAAGTGTCATGTTTAATCATAGCCTCACCTCAGGCTTCATGCCCACTGAGTGGCACACAGGTACAGTTATCCCACTCCACAAGGGGGGATCCACCTTGGATCCCGGAAACTACTGTCCCATCAGTCTGATGAGCCTGATCTGCAAGGGCATGGAACGCATTATCATGGAACTTATAAACAAAGACATTGGCAACCTTCAAACACTAAACCCCACCCAGTTTGGGTTAGTGAAGGGCCGATCTAGTCTCCTGAACCTGATTGACTTCTTCGAATCAGTCTTCAGAGCTGCAGACAAGAGTAAGGCAGTCCACACAGCCTATCTGGACCTTGCCAAGGCCTTCAACACCATCTCCCACTCTGGAATCATAGATAAACTTACTAAGCTGGCATAAATCCCTATGTCACTCGATGGGTTGCCAACTGGCTTATTGCCAGAACCCAGACTGTAAAAGTAGCTGACTCCAAATCCAGCTCCAGACAAGTGACAAATGGAGTACCTCAGGGTTCAGTCCTGGGACCGCTCTTATTCAGCATCTACTTCTCTGAAGTACAGGCCAACACTAAGGGACTCTGGCTAACAAAGTTTGCAGATTACTGCAAACTGGGAGCCATTACTGAATCCCCAAATGATGTGTATATTCTACAAAAGGGCCTTACAGAAACAGATGCATGGTGCCAGAGCCATGGGCTCAAGCTTAATGCCAAGAAATGTAAAGTTATCACCTTTGGGAAAAGCCATGTACCCATGAATTACCACATAGGTGGCAGTACACTAAACACCAAAAGTGTGATGAGAGACTTAGGGACACAGGTGGACAGCGGTTTCACCTTCGATAACCACATCGCCGCAACAGTCAGGAAATCCTTCTATGTGGCACACCTCATCACTGAGGGCTTTTCATCCAGAAAAAAGGAGGTCATTGTCCCACTGTACTCATCTCTCATTAGAGTACAATTATAGAGTACAATGCCTCATTTGGTATGTACCTCACAAGACATCTGTAGCAGCTGGAAAGGCTGCAGAAATACCTTACTAAAAAAATCACAAGCTTAAAGCAAATGACATATGCTGACCATCTACAAAAACTCCAGGTATACTCTGTGGCATATTGCCTACTCAGAGCCAATCTCTGCTTAACATACAAGGCCATGTCAACCCCTGAGCTGTTGGACATGCTCCACTTAAAGAAATCCCAATCCCTCAGAGCCACACGCTCCAGGAATCTAAACCTTGTCATCACAATGAACAAAACATGCTCATACATGTCAAGCAGAGCGCCTCCTTGGCCCTCTTCAAAAGGAACCTTGACAATTGGATGGGAGATTAGAAATTCACCCCGGGGATCACGTCATTCACCCTGCTAGACAGGGGTCCAGGGAAGTAAATATTGTGGGAAGAAATATCCAGGGAATTGTTATGGCTAGGCTTGTATAGGCCCTAGGGCCGATAGCCTAGTACCAACCTATGAACCTATATGACATAGACATACCTCGTGTCTTACAAATATACCACCAGCTTCACATTTTGTATAACAGTGATAACTGTGGACTGTAAAATATACCAAATTAATCATTTAACAAATATGTCAAAATGAAAATCAACTTCATTACTCTCATTATTACTGGGTTTTGCTGCTTTTGTGTTTTTCAGAGTAAAGAACAAACCCAGATGAATTTTACAAGCTTTAATTCTAGATTATATAGGAATGGATTTTCTGGATGACCAAACATAACTGGGGAAATACTTGTTTTTTAAGTTTTTTAGCAGCATCTAACACACAATTTTCATCAAGATAAAAGGAGTACATGATAACCTTGAAGGTGTGTTTTTTCATATAACCCTTGATCACCCTGTTTTTTCTACTGAGGAATCTTACAAGAGAAGTCTGAATCTATACATCACAAATTTAAAAAAATGGCACAGCTGTCATGGTTTGTATTTTCAAATGAATTTCCTATAACCACATAGACATTAAGTATCAACATCCAGCTATTTTAGACACAGCAGATACATTGAAGGATTAAGGTGAATACTTTCTTGAGTGGAAATTATCTTTGGTATGCTATCCACAAGATTTAGTGTTTGAAGTACCTTTTAAGCAAACTGACACTATGTGATTAAGTGAAATAAGTCTGCTTCTGTTATCTGATTTTCTGATTTGTCCTGGTATTTCTGTAAACCTATAATGCTGAGTTCATAATTACTTTTTGATATACTTTTCCTCCATGGTTGCTGTCTACCTGACCCAGAGCAATGATCATATGACATTTGTTTCTCTACAGTTCATGAGCTAATCAAAGAATGGCTGTCATTCCTGCAACCTTGAGGAGTTTACTTACTCCCCCTGAAGTAAGCAACACGTAGACAAGGACTTGCCATGCATTCATCTACGTGCATGCAACTTCCAAACATATGTAAGGAAGGCAGCTATGTGAACACAGCTTGCCAGATCCACATATGTGTCCCCAGACCGTATGCTGCATGCTGTACAGCCATCCATCGATGGGTATCAGCAGTGCAATGGTCAGTACCACCCCCATCCCTGAAGGAGAGGTAGATTGGCATTGGGTGCATACTCACACCCTCCCATTATGGTCCCTCTAGTACCCAGGTTACCAATGAATGCTGGACCATTTAGGTGGCATCATAATTTTGTACCAGAGATCAGAACAGTTATTTTTATTTTTACTGGAAAATTTCCATGACTCTGTGGATGCCTTACTATAAGGATGCATTTAATGTGACCCTTTTTTTCTGAGAATAGTAATTAAAGCTCTGGTATCATATTGCAGAATGAACTGAGCAACTTGAAGACCACAGGAAGTGCAGCACTGAAAATGTGCAGAACACTGTTTTATTTAAAACAGGACTTGAAAATTTCATGCAGAAATAAATTCATTCTCATTATGTAAAGTCATTTTCAGAAGACTAAAAAACAGATTTGATGCGATACACTCTGACCTTAATTATTTGTACAGACTAGTAAAAGTGCAACTTAATGGGTTTTGAAGATTATGTTTACTGTAGACAGTATTGCATGACATATCTTATTAAAATCCATGACCATGTCTTACTGCGAATAACACGTAAGCAGATTAAGCAACTAGTAGTGTACATATGAGAACAAGTCTATTTTATTTTGCTTATGAAATGTTAGCTGAGCTATATGCCAAGTAGAACATTCATCATCAAAATATTTTTCATGTCAAACATTCCCTCCAAGTACCTTGACATATTGCATTGTTTACTTTCATTCATCATACTATAATTTAATATGTACCATTTCCCACCATTGTGATTTGAAAACTTGTACTGTCTCTTTATTATAATCTTTGTGTAGACTATATTTCCCACAGTACCAACCATAAACATTATGTGGCATCCTAGCTCTGTTATCTTGGTTAACAAATCTAAACAAACACCATGTTATTTGGCTTTGCTCATACATTGTTTGTGTTTGACATCATCAGAATGAACTAAATGAAATACATACATCGAAAAAACATAAAGGCAAATGCTTAAATACCTTATGCAGGAGTGTAATAAAAAAAGTCAGACTTTTGTACAGAGTAGTAATTTTGCACCTCAAACCAATGGCCCTAATTCTATTACATGTATATATAAAGTACATAATTTAAAATGTAAAGCATTTATTACATTTCTTATCGAAGACTTCTCTTATTGGGTCACCAGTAACACAAAATGCATGCTACTTTTTTGCTAATACTGACATCCAGTTCACTTGTACCATTTTTATATACGCTTGTGTCCTTTTTCTAAATTTATAACCAGTCTGATGCTATGTTATAATGGGGTACACTTAAGTGGTCAAATACTCAGGTGATCAGACTGCCTGAACAGTGACACAAGCCATCATAAACTGAGGTGATTGCACAGGGTTGGTATTTCTTCCTGAGCTACTGCAGTACAGCAGGAAGTGGGAATTTGCAGTTTTCATGTTCTAGTGTGAGCTTGGAGCTGGGATGGAGATGTAGCAGGCAGTGTGGGGGTGGGCAGGGGTATTGCTCCCCCCCCTTAAAAATATTGTTAGGCTATTTTGCCTGAGGCAGTACATATTTCCTAAGTTGTAGCTCAAAGTACTGCTTTTCAATAACTAACTTAATTTTTTATGACCAAATGACAAACTTGTTATAACATGTTAAATGCAATAATCATTTTTGAAAAAAAGGTGTTCTACTGAATGAATTTACAAAGGGGCAGAAATTTAATAATTTATGTAATGTTCCTTAGGTTATCTGATATATAGCAATATATGTGAAGTGTAATGTTTGTCATTGTTAATGCAGTTTGATTATTTTGTATAAATGTAAATTTGCCTATGTCACAAGTGAACATCTGTGAAACAATTATATTGTACATTTGAATGTAAAGCACTTGGTGCCTTTGAGTCACACAAAGTTCTGCTTACAAAAGCTAACTGTGCAGTTTGACCTACTTATTGCATATTTAGCTCCACTCATATCTTTATGTTCTGCGGTTCGTGGCTGTGCTACACAAAATGAAACGTTTAACGTGTTTAGTAATTTTGGCATTACACAAAATTATAGCTATTACTATTACCTTAATAAAATCTAGCTACTGACAAAAAATTCATTATGTGTCTAATTAAAGGCTGACGGTAATATAACGTTTGTTATTTTATGTTTGAAGACAGTGTGGAGATTTTAGTATGGATTTCCAAACTGCTGAACTGAGCATTGAAAATACAACAAATACCTGAAACATAGAAGTATTTTTTCCATGAGGGGCAAGCCTCTCTGCATCCCATAAATGTTTATATGCCAATTCCATAGTCACACCAACTTGAAGGGAGAAATCTCCCAAAGGAAGAGAATTGCTGCTGGTGTTCACTTAAAAAGCAAACAGGCAATGATTTTGTATGGAAAACAATGACTGGCATTATATACCTTTGCATCTTTTCCTATGGAAATTAATGACCTGCATTGTGTTCCTTTGCATCTTTTTCTTCCTGCAACAGATGCACAATGAATTATATATTAACCACCTGTGAAGGATCTTGATACAAAGCATCAGTTTCCTGCTGTAAATAAGGCTAGAAGAATAGCAGCGTGTGTGTGTGTGTGTGTGTGTGTGTGTGTGTGTGTGTGTGTGTGTGTGTGTGTGTGTGTGTGTGTGTGTGTGTGTGTGTGTGTGTAAGTAAGAGAGAGACAGAAAGATTTATAGTACACAATATCAGATATGATAGTAGCATAAAAACACGTTTGTAATTTTTGGAAATGCTTGTACAGTTATAATGCCTTTAAGAATTCTGTTTTGTCAGGTATTTTTTTGTCACACACGCACACATTTATTCATATTATTGCATACTAGCCAGCCAAGGTTTTTGTAACATTTTGTCCTTAAGTATTGGAATAATAAAATATTCATCATAATTTATAAAATAAAACATAATAAAAATCCATCATATTATTTAAAATGAAAAGGGGTCAAAACAAAAGAAGAAAACCATGTTTCTGCATATATGTGTTTGCATTTCTCTCTTACCAGTTTCAAAATGTTTTAGAGCCAAAGAGATGTTGCATTATTTGATTATTGATCTGATTATTTTCAGAAGTTTTTTCCTCTTCCTTTAAAACGTTCATTTTTCTTATGTCAAGGGAACAAAAAGTGTAATGTTGCATTCACAGCAAGCTTTGTCTGGCTAGGGAAGTGCTGGGGTACTTAAATTGTTGGTGACTGCTCCATCCCACCCCAGTAACCATTCTGGATGTCTCATACTCATCTGTTTTTCATAAAGGCACCATGTCAGTTAGGTTCAGTTTGTGTTTACTTGGCTGCAATAGAAACAAAGCAATTCAATAAATAACTGAACAAGGAGCTTGTTTATTCCTTTCTTAATGAGATTCTCTGCACATATCCCCATGCATAAGCAATAAAGTTGTTTCTGGAAACCAATTTCTTCAAGTTGAAACATAGTTAAAATTCTGATTGTTAAGCTCTTTCCAGAGGAAAGGCTAGAATTTTAAGCTTAGACCATGATAAGAAGAGATACAAATGTATAATGGAACAAGAAATAAAAACTTGAATGACTTGCTTACAAGGAATGGCTGATCACATTGTTGGAAGGCATGTTTCTGAGATGCTAATTTGAAATTCTAGTCGAGTTTGCAGATCTATCATCATTTATATCTGACAATGACTGGACAAGAAAAAAGACTATCATCTTAAACTATTTTCAACCCACAGGTGTGGTTTTAAAAATTAGAATGAACAATCCTATATGAACTTCTTCTTCTTTTGGCTTTTTCCCGGTTAGGGGTCGCCACAGCGGATCACCTGTCTGCTCATGATTGGCAGTGGAGTTTTATAGTGTCGAGTTGCCAGCCCGGCGCCCAACCTTCCACAGAAGGCACACACACACTCACACTTAGGGCCAATTTAGAGCATCCAATCCACCTGCAGCATGTCTTTGGGATGTGGGAGGAAACCGGAGCACCCGGAGGAAACCCACGCAACCACAGGGAGGACATGCAGACTCTGCAAAGAAGGCACCCCAGCCGAGGATTGAACCGGAGAAGAACAATCCTATATGAACACCCACTATAATTTCTCCTCCCACACTCAGACTAATGCAGAATGACATAGAAGTTATTGCAGGTAGAGAGATTTCCAGAGCCACCCTGCTGGCATAAGATGGCATCCACTCTCCATTTGCAAGTCACTAAATAAACTGCAGTTTATAATCTGCACCTTCTGGTTCAGTATACTGAATAATTCTCCAAGTGCCAGCTCCTGGTTTGCAGTCCATTATGTTTTGAATAGTGCTGAGGCATGCAACTACTATTGTTAATGTGTAAGACAGATATGCATCTATCTGAGGCATGCAACTACTATTGTTAATGTGTAAGACAGATATGCATCTATCTGAGGCATGCAACTACTATTGTTAATGTGTAAGACAGATATGTATCTATCTGAGGCATGCAACTACTATTGTTAATGTGTAAGACAGATATGCATCTATCTGAGGCATGCAACTACTATTGTTAATGTGTAAGACAGATATGCATCTATGTAACCATGTTGTAGTCCCGCAACATAGAAAAGTGTTTTCTGCTGTCTGTGTGTGCAAATGTAGATTTAAAATAAAAAAACCCATTCAACAAGTCTCAGTCTTGCCTACCATGCCCATGCCTATTCCATTTTAGAATGCCATTATAATGTGCTGTGCCATCAGCAGCACTGATTCTCTAACTATTATGGTGGGTGCCCACTGTGTTAGTGTCAAGTCCCAAAAATAATTCCATTTTATATATATATAATACCTACACAGCTGCTCCAGTTGAGTAGAAGGATAAAACCCTGACTACAACCCAGGGGCTCAATTAGTGGCCCAGGTGAGTGATGGAGTGGCAGGGAGGGATCAGTGTACCCATCCTGGGGAGGGTGCTGCTTGACACTTGGTGAAGATAAGAATATCAGCAGAAGAGGCAAGTTCAGTGGAGAAGCAGGGCTAGCTGAGCTACTGTAGAGGCTGGGCGATAAGCCATGTATCACCACATTGTATGCACCTTCAGGGCTGTACTACATTGCCACAGGGGAGTGCAGATACATGATAGGGAAATAAGTCCACCCCTGAACAGAAGCATAAATGTGCTGAGCTCTGTTCCCTATCATCTGTGACCCCGGAATAAATCCGGAGGGTCATGGAGGAGCTGATAGACTTGGAGCAGATGGGGCACAACGGACCATGGGCACAGGTTGTTAACAATGAAGGAAGGGTAGGAGGAAGAAATACCAAAAAAGTACATAATACCAAAACTTGTTTTTGTCTGTGCCTCATAGTCTCCCCTCCCTACTAATCCCATCCAAAAAAATTCAGCTTTCTTCTCCTAGCAAGCTCACTCTCATACCTCTGACTTGCAGCTTTTACTAACTTCTGCTTAACACCTACTACCTAATATACTTTAAACCCTCAACTATCCCAACTTGCCCCTAAACTTTTCTCCAAATTGCACCTATCCACCATAATTGTCTAGCGTTTTATATTACGCCACACCTGGCCTACACCTATCAAAATGCTTCCATGGCAACTTCATATCCTCCCTTACTTCTATTACTCACACAACTGCAACAAGCCCACTTAACAATATCAGATTCTCTAACTCAAAATCAAACTCAGTATCATTTTCATATCACACCTAGCCTAATCAGTGTATCCATTAATCACTTTTTCAAATGAAACTATATTTTTCACAACCCCATTGTCTACAGATTATGCTAAAAAAAAATAACTTAAACAGCTTTCCCTTCCTTTAGTCTCCCTCACATAATTAACCTCTGTGGAGGTATTCATCCAAACCCAGTTTCTCTCCATCCATCACAGAAAGATTGCTAAACGTCCATGGGCCCTCTCCATCCTTCACAAAATTCTTGCTAAACTACCACAAAAAAACATATCCTGTTCATTAGAAAAAGCCGAGCTAATGGTGGTTGAAGACCAAGAGCTCAAAACAATACTGCCACAAAACATCCCAACAGAAAAATCCAAACTGGGAAGTGACAATTAAAAAAACATATATTAAAGGTGTTCTAATACTCAGGCAAAGTCTAAGATTGATTTTTGGTAGAGCTGTGATATTAAAGAATTAACATGAGGTTTCAGCTGTTAAAAATATTATTGCCAGGAACTGGTGCATATTTAAATATGATAAAAAATTAATGAAATTTTGGGTAGCAAACCTAATGTTGTTTACAAAAGAGGAAATCTTAAAAAATAAAAGACTTAAAGATGAGAAAAAAATTGTAAAAGGTACCCACAGATGTGACCAGTTTAACCAATGTTTATATTTGAGGGAGACTGTATAACTGCTGGTGATAAGGGTACACCTATTAACTTAATCAGTAACTATTATTGTACTTTTAGTGGAATTATTTACCTAGCCCTGTGTAGCTTTTTCAATTCCTTTTATGTGGGCAAAACTGAAAGATTTCTGAGGAAATGGATTTGTGAACATAATTATGGCATTAAAGAGGGTATCTTAAAAAGGTTTTATACAAACACACGTTATTATGCCTCCAGTACAACAAATTTGTATTTACAGTATTGGATAAGGTCCCTGTGAATACTAGGAGTGGTCCTTGGAAAACACAGAGTACAAGGAATTGGAATTGTGACTGCTTTTAACATTTCTGTTAGCTGTGTTTTAAAATTATGTGCTGATAAGATCCAGGAATAAAATGAAAGTATGAACTTGTTTAATATTAGACCATTTGTTTATTGTTTTAATGATCTCACCTGTAATATTTTTATATAGTTTTACATAATCACATGCAATTTAAAATATATTTTATTATAGTTGTATATGCACACACACACACACACACACACATATATATATATATATATATATATATATATATATATATATATATATATATATATATATATATATATATATATATATATATATATATTATTAGAATACTTATTTTTGTATTCTGAAAATTTTAAATTTATATAAAAAAATGTTTATTGTGGTGTGGGTTTACATTTATGCTGTCAATCTATGTTTTATGTTTTTTTAATTAGATGTTAATTAATTGTTCACTTTTCACATAACTTGTACTGTTTCTATATGAGTTTGCTCTTGGAGAGAGCATGCAGGTTCTGAGGAAGTTCTATAATGCAATGAAAGTGATAAATCTTTAATATGTACACACACACACACACACATATATATATATATATATATATATATATATATATATATATTTTTTTTTTTTTTTTGTTTTTTACTTTTTCTGCTTTATATATATATATATATATATATATATATACCGAATTTCAGAATATCGAGATCATAAAGCCGAAACACCACAATACCGAATGCCCATAATCGCGAATTTCCCGACACTTACATACACACACTCACATACACAAAACTGCCCCCCACACACAAACAAAACTAACATAAACTAGAAACAAGCAGGGGGGCTTCACCCCCTGCACCCCCACACCCCCCTACTTATATATTCAAACTCCGAGACCGCACAATCACGCACACAAAGGCAACTCACACACATTTCACAGCCCCTTGCACACACACATCACAACCAAAACACACACTAACATACACTACAGCAAATAACTTACACACTATTACAAACTTACCTGCACTTACAGCCATTCATACACCGCAATACCAGAAGCTCCGAGTTTTGGTATTTTGAATTTCGCGCTTCTGGTGTTTCGCGATTCCGAGCATTTGGTATTCTAATCTCGGTATTCTGAAATTTGGTATTTCAGTATATCGAGATTATGAAGTGAACCTATATATATATATATATATATATATATATATATATTTTTTTTTTACTTTTCCTGCTTTGTATTTTCTGTTAATGTGTTTTGCAGCAGTTTGTTTTGGGATCCTGCCTATTAGGCAAAGCCTCCAAATACAGCAACCTGCACATTTATAGCATTAATCTCAGAAGTATTAGCTAACAAGTTGCCCTTCAGTCCCGTGACATCATGGTTATAACTGAAAACTTCTTACAAATGTATAAAAGACAAGGAGATACTACCACCATGATATCACCTGCTTAGATTAGACAGAGACAACAGAAAGGAGATGGAGTGACAGTAATCTTCAATAATGCCCACCAACGATCCCACACTTCTTAACCCCCCCCTAGCTACTAAACCTACTGAGACTCTTGTTTCTTCACCTAAATTTAATAACTATAAGACTATACATCATTGCTATCTACATACCACCAGGTAACAGCCTATATACTACAGAAGAAATCCTCTCATAGGCCTCAGCAAATATCAAACTAGGAACTATACTAGGGACTTCAGTATAGATCAGTGAACTATTATTAATGACTCCAACAATGATGTAACCAAATTATGTGGCTTCACTCAACTCATATCCACTCCTACTAGATACAATAAAGCCAACAATAAAAGCTCCATCATTGACTGAGTACTCACAAATTTTTCAAAAAATATTTTTGCTTCTGGCTCCCTCCCTGACTCTTTAAGGTATCAACTCCCTATTTGTAAATAGGCAACTAAACTCCCTCTGTGAAATGCCATCACTATAAACTCACATCTTTCCATAAATATGCTCTTCCTGACCAGCCTAAAATATATTAACTGGAACTCTCCCTTTAGATAATGCTGTCACACACATTAATGATACATTTTTTTCATCCAAAATGAACCTGTCTCCTTAAGAAACAAGAGTTAAAGTAACCTCTGCTCTGTGGTTAACTAGAACAAACAAATGATAATGAAAGAAAGAGATAGAGCTTGAAATACTTGGAAACAAACTAAAACTCAGTCCAGCCTCTAAAACTATAAACAAATCCAAAAGACAACAAAACACATGACTAAACTTGGGGGAAAAAACATACTGTACAAACTTCCAATACACTAAGCAAAACAATCCAAAACTTTTCTGGTCTGCCATCAACAAACTTATACATCCTCTTCACACTACTCAACTGACCCATTCTACTAAATATTGTAATAAGAGCACTGGCAGCCAATTCAATATACATTTTATTATTAACACATTCACTTCACTCTGCAAACAACTCTACCACCTGTAATATTCCCCTCCCCTGACAGTCAACAAATAGTCCCGATAAGTAACGGGGGTGTGGCTAGCATGAGCTCTGAGTAGCAGCCTTTCACTTCAGCTCTGACTTTTCAAATTATTTTTGACAGGAATTTTTAAAAAATACTATCCTAACAGTGGACATTTTTATACCATTGGATTTTTTATAACATATACTTGGATAGTATTAAAACATTTTTTGATACTATTAATTTTCTTGTCAAATCAGCAGTAAGAAGTTTTTTTCAACAGGCAACATGAGCTTCACCAAAACTTCACATACTGACATAACTTTTATAAAGGAACTACAATCTTTATTAACCAACATCCAAGAATTAACTTCCAAAATAGACAGATTGGATATGAAACTGGATACTTTTAAAGAAAAATCTTCAAAGCAGATGGACATTCTTCATGAGGATATGCAGCAACAAAAACAACTAATTTCTGGGATTGAAACAGCCTTAAATGACATGGAAACTCAGATACAAGAAGGTGAGCACAGCATAGAATTTCTTTTAAAGCAAAATACATTACTTCAAACAAAAATAGATGACCTTGAAAATAGGTCCCATCGTAATAATATAGGAATATTTGGCTTATCTGAAAATATAGAAAATAATAATATGGAGAGATTTCTGTCATCCTGGATACCTGAAGTTTTAGATCTTCCTGAGGCTCTTTCCTATGGAATTGAGAGAGCTCTCAGGTCTCTAGTTTCATCAAAAAATAGTAAAACTAACTTAACAAGGTCTGTAATTGTTAAATTTTTATCTTCTCTTGCCAAAGAAATTGTCCTAAAAACTGCTTGGTCTAAAGCGCCAATCAAAATAAAAGACCATTTGATAAGTTTTGACAATGACTATTCGCCTTTGGTATTATCTAAAAGAAAAGCCTTTTTACCTTTGATTAGAGAATTAAAAAAAAAACAAATGAAAACACAATTACTATTTCCTGCTAGACTGAAAATCTTTCATCAAAACACTACAAATATATTTGAGGATGTAGATTATGCCCTCTCATACATTAAAACAAACAAAATATTAGCAAAAGTTGAAGATATGGAGTGGATATATACAAGAACAAAAAGACTTGCTGAAAATGGAACATAGATTAGTACAGAACTAAAGAAAAACCATAAGAAGTGACTCTATCTTCACTGCATATAAGACTAGTAATGCCTGAATTGCTTGCATAAAACCCAGATGTTGGGGAGAAGGAAATTGAGACAACTGGTAAGTTATTATTTAAATATTTTCCTTTGTTGTTATTTTGAACATGATACAATTTATAATCTTAATCTTCTTATTTAAAATGAACATCAAATAGTTATATTGCATTGCTTATATAATTAAAAGGGTGTTTAATGTTTCATAATGTTGCTAAAGTAATTTATTCATTTCATCTTTTGGTTATTATAGTAAGCTATAGTGTTATAGAGCTTGTTGTTACTACTAGATAGAAACAAACTGATTGGTATATTTAAACAGTAGTGTATAGTTAGCGTTTATATATATTGATGTCTCTTTAGCATCTCTTTGTCTATGAGATGTGCGGCAACATACAATAGCTACATGTAATAGAGAAGTGATTGTTATATATTTTATTACATATGTACTGCAGAGACAGTTGTCGGTTGTGACATTGGTGGTCATGGGTCTCTGGTTTTATTTTATGTGGCTCTTCTCATGTTCTAAAGTTGCTGAGATGATGGTTACTTCTGGCTCTTGGTTGGGGTACTTTGTGTGGGTAGTAGTGTTTGTGTTTTGTGCATGGTTTTGGCTACCCTTTCTTGGTTCGCAATTAAATTGTGTTTTGTAGTTTTGTAGCTGTGCAAATGACTGAAATACGTAGAGTTTTAATGTAGGATGTTATGGATGTAGGATGTTATGCTAGTTTGGTTCTGTTTTTCGTTTGCCCCTCCCCCTTTTTTTGTTTTAGATTCCAGGTTTGTAAATGCTGGGCAAGTCTCGAGGTGCTCAAAAGCTTCAAACTTGAAGTACATACTTACATGTTCCTGCTGAGACACTCTCGAGTGTAATCCTGAGTTAACGGGGCTCGTGACCAGACCAGAGTAGCCTCTCCAAATATAATTATTCCCTCGTGATCTAGACGCTCAGCTTCTGATGTATTTGACTGAACTTTGAACTGGTGTGATTACCTCAGTCACATAGAATCTGCAAAAGCACATATGAAAATGGAATTACTTTCACTGCTTTTGTTAAAGAACTGAGAAGTGATATCTAATGACTTTAAACTACATTTTATCATACCCATATCCGAAAATGATACGATTAAAGAAAGAACTTGAGGGGGAGTGAATGGAAAAGCGTAAGTAATGACCAGCAACATACACCAAGATATTTGAGTCTGATTTCTAGTATCATTATTCTATTTTTATTAATTTTACTAACTTTTATATTGTAATTTTGTAAAGATTGATTTTCACCTACAAATAATATATACATATGTTATTAGTATTATGCAAATATAACTATATAAGTTATCTTAGTTTTATTGTAATAATTATTTCAAAAGATTTTTCATGTTATGTAGTGCTTTGAAACTGTTAAAGAACAATTAATAAATAGTTATATGCATTGTGATAAGTTAAGCAGTCAATGCACTAAGGTTAATAATAATAAAATAGAATATATAGATGTTATTTCTTTATACACTGGTTCACCAAAGTCAATATATATACATTAACAATATGCTTGGGATCACATGGATGTTGATTACATTTTCATGGACTGAAGTTTTAGTAGAACTATAGCTCTAGTTATTTGATTATTATGCTAGAACAAATTTTAAACTGTTGTTTGACATTTACTGTTTATACCATACTAAGGTGAATATAACAAACTGTATATAAAATTTAAATGCGCTAAAGCTAGATGATTAGGGAAATATTATTTCTCCCTTTTCTTCTTTCCCTTTTTTCTCTTCTCATTATAAAACATGATTTATTCATTACATTTTTGCATTTAGATTAAAATTGTCTAGTTCAATACTTGTATTAATAATTCTGCTTTTTCTATAGCAAGGTTCCAAATGAATAACTGTAGTTATATCTTACTATTACTTATGCAGATCCGATGAACTTTAATTAATGTACAGATATTTTATTAATGTTTTAATTTGTTATTATAGTTCTTGCATTCTAATATTTTACTAGTATAGTGTTTTCATATGAAGCCATATTAATTTTACCTAAATATATATATATATATATATATATATATATATATATATATATTATTAGAGAGTTGATGAATGAAGGTTGCTATTGGTTAGAAGGTTAATTTGAGTGATAGTATGTCACTCAAATTGGGAGTTTTATACTCCAGGTGGGTACTAAGGGGTTATAATGTTTGGGATTATCATCAGAGTTTTATAACATTCATTCTTTTGATGTTCTCAACCACAGATAAAAAAACAAATAATATTTTGCTTTCATCTGTATTAGACTTTAAACACAATCAATCATGCAGTATTCCTACATTTATCAATAATAAATTAAATTGGTCAATAATTTTTTATACCTTTCATATTCCTTTAAATGAATTCACTAAGAGGTATTTCTCTAAACATTAATGGTTTAAATAATCCTAGAAAGAGGGGTATCTTATTTAAATTCATCAAACTACATAAATCTCAATTAATATTTCTACAAGAAACGCATTTAATAAATGAGGATATAGTCAGACTAAATAATAAATCATACAAAGAACCAGTAAGTTCAGAACCCCCTCAAAAAAAAGAGGAGTTGCAATTTTATGGAGCAATTCTTTACCAAGTCCAAAAATAATTGACATATTTGGAGATGATAGAGGAATGTTTTGTCTTGTTTCAATTTAATTAAATAAGAAGATTTTTATGTTAGTAAATATATATTGGATCCCAGGAATAGGAGCCAACACTGTGAAACAGCATCTAGACCTTATTATGCAACTATCTAAAGGGAATATAATACTGGCAGGAGATTTTAACTGTATTCTTGATACCAAAGATTCAACTTCACGCAATAAAAGAAGAATCTCACCATCAGCCAAAAAATTAAAGGAATTCTCAGATATATATCTATTGAAATATATAAGCAATTTCGCTAATCCTAGTTCCTTATTATATACTTTTTTTTTCCACAGACATAATGCATTTTCTAGGATTGATAGTCTTTTTCTCTAATAATTTAATAGATTCCTTAATAGATACTAAAGTAATTACATGTCCATTATCAGACCATAATCCCTTTCTATTTGAAATTATAGTTAACAGTAATTACAATACCCAAATAAGAAGAATGCCTGCCTATATTACAAAGTTAAAGGAATTTAAAGAATTTATAGATCTAGAAACTCAGAACTTTATAGACAATAATACTACTAATGAAACCAGTGAAATCTATATATGGGATGCCCTTAAGGCTTATCAATGTGGAAACATTTTTAATTGGTTTTATAAAAAAAAAGAAAAGTTGGGATGAACAACTACTTGACATACAAAATAAATTAGACATCTTAAAACAGAATCAAGAGAGAGAGATTTATATCAATGGAAAAAAGAAGAAAGTAAACTTATTAAACAATAAATATCTAGAGATATTAAACCATAAAACCATGATTGCTTTAGAAAAATTTAAATTTATACAATTTTCCACTAATCCACGATCAGACTTCCATGGTGGTGAAGTGGTAGCATTGTTGCCTCACAGCAAGAGGTTCTCTCGTTTGATTCTTGGCTGGAGTGTGGGGAGCACCTTCTGTGTGGAGTCTGCATGTTCCCCCCACGGTTGGGTGGGCATTCAAAAGACATGTGTAAATGGGCATGCCTTTGTTGAAGGTTGAATGTTGAGCTGGCACCTCGGCATTCGTGAAAATCTACTGCCAATCATTAGCGGACCGGAGTTCCACTGTGGCGACCCCTAACTGGGAAAAGCCGAAAGACAACAACAACATTCACCTAAGAAAAAAAGGACGGTCTCAGATATACAAAATATATTGACTGAATTTAGACAATTTTTTATTAATATAAATCAGCATACCAAGACAATTGATTCTAATGAAGAAATCAAAACCTTTATTAATAAATACATTCATAACAGACTTTCGAATGAACAAACTAATATTATAGACAAGCCCATTACCTTTAAAGAAATTGAAACTCAAATTGCTAAATTAAAATTAAATAAGGCACCAGGAAATGACGGCATTATTCCGGAAATCTATAAGATCTTGCCTTTGAATTCCCTAGAATTATTACATAAGGTATACAGTATTGCTCATAATGGAAACATAATACCATGCTCATGGAAGTACACTTTTATAACTCCCATCCTGAAATCCAATAAAGATCCCATTCATTGTTCATCATATAGGCCAATTTCTCTGTTAAATGTTGGCTATAAAATGTTTATGTCAATATTTGCAGATAGGCTTAAAATCTTTTTACCATCCCTAGTAGAAAATCAAACCAGTTTCATTATAAATAGAAATTCTTATGATAATATTAAAAGAACCCTATCTTTAATAGAATCAGTTAAAACTTTAAATAAAAATCTAACATTAATCAGCCTAGATATAATTGTGTCTTCTATTCAGTTAATTGGGACTACTTATTTATTTTATTAGAAAGAATAAACTTTTCAAATAATTTTATTAGTTTAATAACCCAAGCATACATTAGAATAAATATTTCTCAAAATATCCCCATTATTAAAGGCACCAAACAAGGTTGTCCATTATCTCCCTTATTATTTACATTAATTATGGAGCCCTGGGCCAACTTGATAAGAAATAATGTGGATATTGAAGGATACAAGTTAACCTCAAATGAATCCTCCAAAATACAAATGTTCGCTGATGATATTCTACTCACATTAGAAGGAAATAACAATTCCATCAGAGAATTATTCTCAGATATGGAGTATTTTCAAAAAAAATCAGGGTTACTCTTTAATAATAACAAAACACAAATACTAATAATTGGCCCTAAGAAATTTGATTTACATGATGATTATAAAAAATATATAACACAATCAGAAGAAATATGTTATTTGGGTATTGTAATTACTACAAATATTAAAGATATTGTTCAAGTAAACTATAACAAAAGTCTAAAGGCAATAGAAAACCTTACTCAAAAATGGAATAAGATCCTGTTCTCAATGGATGAGAAACTTTTAATAATTAAGATGCTCCTTCTACCAAAATTTTGTATATTATTCAATCAATTTCTTTACCTCCTCCTACTTATATTATTAAAAAATTCAATTCTGTGATGCATAAATTTTTATGGTACCTGACCAAACCCAGAATAGCTTGGTCCACTCATATGAAAAATTGGAATAATGGAGGTATAGCTATCCTGAATTTAGAAATGTATGCAATCTCATCAATGGTTAAAACTATTTCTCTTCTTATAGATCCACAATACTCAGCCAAATGGAAAAAAAATTCTAAAAATTCTAGTTTGTAAAGCAATAAATAACAACAGATCCCAGAAAATAGACATGTTAAATAATACTTTCATATGGGTTTTAAAAGAATACATTACTTTTAATAATACTCAGAATTTTAAATCAAATTGTATACCTCTTTTATTGAAATATTTCAGAAATGTAATGTTTAAATTTAATAATGTTAAAGATTGGTTATTTCTGTTATTTCCAATAGCCTACACACACAGTGTTATATTCTCTTCTGATTATACAAAAATGTGCTCATTTAGAGAAAAAAATAATATTTTGGTTTCACATTATGTCAAATAATGACTTAAAATCTATTAACATACTTAAAAATGAATATGAAGATGTCTCACTTTCTTGGTTGGACTTACTTGAAGCAAGGAAATATAATTTAAATAAGTCTGATACTATGTCTTTTACAACCAAGAATTCAATACCTAAGATTATTCAATATATGGTTTTATCTATACAACATAAATCTCCTACCAAAAACATATCATCTCACATATATGAAATAATTAAATTTGATTTGGAAGCTGTTTCAAATACCAATTGGAACTACTTTAGTTAATAATCATTCTCCTACAGAAAATGATAAAATAAACATATTACAATCAGCTAGTCTTACCACCTCATCACTGAAATGGAAACTTTTTACTTGGAGATATTTACACAGATCTTTTTTTACCCTGTCTCTCTTACTAAATTTAACAAAACTAATGTCAACTGTTGGAGATTTAATAAAAAAGTAAATGCAGAATGGGCTCACATGGTATATGATTGCGTAATTTTAAATGAATTTTGGAAAAAATGTTAATTCCTTTTTACAAGCTATTTTCACAGATAATTTTACTCTCACCAAGTCAGTTGTTATTTTCAATACTCCAGTACCTAACTGTATAAGCAAAGCTAATAAATCTTTGGTCTCGACTATATTATCAGTTGCCAGAAAAATAATTACAAGAAACTGAAAATCCAGTACTACTCCCTCAATTCAAGAATTCAAAGCTTTACTTCTGGAAGTCTGTAATTTGGAATACTTAACTATCAAATCAAGATCTCCTCGGAATACTGTTAAATGCAATATATGAAAAAAATTCTACAATTTATTACAAAAGTAATTATTGAATCAATTTATAATTGTTGAGAATGTCTTTGTATATAGTTTATTTATGTTTGTTGTATCATTATTTAACTATTTGAAAATTGTTCATTTCTAATGTACATATTTATTTTTCAATTTTAATTCTAATAAAACTGCTTAAAAAAACAAATAGTCCCAATGGATTTGAGTTTGAACTCATCTCCACATCTACCATTAGGAAATACCTTCTCAAACTGAAGTCAAATATACTTACATCAGACAGGCTTTCAGCAGAGTATATTACACTAGCAGCAGACACCCTAGCTTACCCAGGGTATTAAACTGCTCTATTCCTTACAAAATGGTGGATCCTCTACTGATTTTCCCACTTATAGGCTAATAGCCTTTCTGTCATCCCTGTTCAATGTCTTAAAAACAATGTATTCAATCCCACTACTAACATTTGTTACCACAAACAACGTACAGGCCACAGACTGCACTGTTTCCAGCCATACCATAGCACTACAACATCAATACTCAGCTTTGCTACCAGCATCAAAAGCAACAGGAATGCAGGGGACTTAGCAGCACTTTTTTTATTTGTGCAAAGCTTTTAACACTTTTTCTCACCAAAACCTACTTTACAAACTCTCCTCCCCAGGACTTCAATAACCATCTCTCACCTGGTTCAACAGCTACCTCAGCAATAGACCTCCAAGCTATTAAATAGAAAACTGACATATTTCCATTTCTCTCAGTGCACATGGGGTAACTCAAGGATCTGTTATTGCTTCTTTACTATTTAATGTTTATATAAATGACATATAAAAGTAGGCATGTTATCGTTATTCAGTATGCTCATGATTCGACACTCATCCTCATTGCCGAAAACCTACAATAACTTTAAAACCAAAACACTCAAAAGAGTGGCGCCCTTCCTCGAGGTAAACCCTACCAGACTGACCAGGCTAGATTAACCACTGCCTCTTCCCTACTCTACCATTATCCCCTTCTTATATGCTGCACCTATACTTGTCAACCTGCAAGCTACCAAAATGTCTGTGATAGAAGAAGGCTATAACAAAATAGCTAAATTCACAGCTGTTATGCCTTATAGATCACATCACTGCATGACACTAAAACAGATTAGTTGGTTAAAATTGCCTCACTATCTAATATTCACACAACTAAAAACTGCACACAATGTAATTTTCCAACTTGAAAATGGACAAACAGTGAAAAATATCATCCAGCCTTATTCTCCATCTACGCCTCTTTGCTATTCTGGCCAATTCTTACTTGTACCCATTTAAATCAAATAACACTGCAGGCAGCTCCTTGTATTCCTCTCACATCTCTAAAGTATTGAATTCTATTCCCTGTCACTCAGACAAACTAATAACCTGAAGTTCTTCAAGCTAACGATGACACAACACCTAAAGGTCTCATGGCTTTGCCATGCACCACACCTATGCCATCCTGCTCTAAAATGGCTACTCAGTAAGCAATTGTCTGTCTTATCTGGTACTAGTTTTTATACTTGGCCACATACACTGTACTGTACTCTCCTCAACTTTAGATTGTTATGAAAGTTCATTTTACCATTGTCCTACTATTATAAAATACTATGGGTCTAAACTTTATCAGCCTAAATATTCCCATTCTGATCTACCTGAGAATGACTTCTCATAGGTTCATAGGTAGGTACTAGGCTATCTGCCCAAAGGCATTTATAAGCCTAGCTGGAATGTGTTGGCTTTCGCCACCCCCTTAGATTAGTTCCCTGTGCCTCTGTCCAGCAAAGCCATTGAAGTGATCCCTGGGGTAAAGTTTCTGTTTCCCATCCACTCGTCAAGGTTTCTTTTGAAGAGGGTTAGCGAGGAGCTCTGCCTAATGTAGACTGGAATCTTGTTCCAGAGCATGGGACGTCTCTGGGACAGGAATCTATCCCTCTAGCATGTCCTATTTATTGTTGTGGTGATGTTTAGATCCCTGGAGCATGTGGCTCGAGGGGATATGGTTTCCTTTAGGTGGAGCATGTCCATCAATTCTGGGTTGGACAAGTCCTTGTATGTCAGGTAGAGATCACCTCTCAGTAGGTGGTATGCAATTGAGTACAGCTGGAGTTTCTTCAGTTGAGCTGCATAGGACATCTGCTTGAGGCCAGTGATCCTCTTGGTGAGGTACTTCTGTGGTCTTTCCAGCTGTTGCAGGTATCTTGTAAGGTACATCCCAAATGGGGCATTGTACTTTATGATGGGTCTGATGAGTGATGCATAGAGGGGCCCAATGACCTCTTTCGATCTAGATGCAAACCCTTTTGTGATTAGGTGGGCCACATAGAAGGATTTTCTAACCACTTTGGCAATGTGATTATCAAAGGAGAGGTTACTATCTACTTGGGTCCCCAGATCCCTTATTACGTCTTCCGTATTTAGGGGGCTACCACCTATGTGGTAGTTTGTGGGTACTTTGTTTTTTCCAAAGGGGATGATTATGCACTTTTTAGCATTTAGCTTAAGGCCATGGTTTTGACACCAGGTATCTGTATCAGTGAGACCATTTTGGAGGATGTCTCTGTCATCCAGAGAGTCAATTATAGCCCCTAGTTTGCAGTCATCTGCGAACTCGGTCAGCCATAGTCCTCCTGTGCTTGCCTGTACCTCTGAGAAGTATATGCCAAACAGGAGGGGTTCTAGGACCCTGGAGAATGCCACTTGTAACTGGTTTAGAGTCAGACCTAGCTCCCACAACTCTTACCATGTGGGTTCTGTCCATGAGCCAGTTGGCAACCGATCTCGTGACGTAGGGGTTTATGTTCAGGCTGGTGAGCATGTCTATAATACCTGAGTGGGGAATGGTGTCAAAGGCCTTTGTGAGGTCTAGGTAAGCTGTGTGGACCACCTTTCTCTCATCTATAGCCTTGGTAACTGTCTCAAAGAAGTCCACCATGTTTAGGAGGCATGATCTGCCCTTAACAAAGCCAAACTGGGTAGGGTCCAGTATTTGGAGGATTCCAGTGTCTCTGTTAATGAGATCCATGATGATGCACTCCATAGCTTTGCAGACCAAGCTAGTCAGTCTTATAGGGCAATAGTTCCCGGGGTCTGTTGTGGTTCCACCTTTGTGGAGTGGAATAACCATTGCTGTGCGCCACTGTGTGGGCATGTAGCCTGTGGAGAGGCTGAGTTTAAACAGTGTATTTAGGTGAGGAGTTCATTCATCTTTGAGCTCATGTAGGACGCAGCCTGAGACACCGTCCGGTCCCATTGATGCTGTGTTTTTGGCTTTGGTGAGGGCTGTTTTAACCTAAGTGTCTGTGATTTCAGGGGCACTACATTCTTCTGGTATAGTTATGGGCCGTTTTGGGGGTGAGATGGGGGTGAAGTTTGCACTGAACCTGTCTGCCAGGATGTTGGCTATATCAGTCAGTTCAGTGTATTTTGTGCCATTCTGCACTAACTCCGAGCAGATCTGAGAATTGCCACTTAGATTCTTGACATAGCTAAAGAATGCCTTGTGGTTATGTTTGGATTCCATGGCAATTTTTCTTTCGAATCTAGCCTTGGATGATTTATGAGGGAAAGTAGTTTCTTGCTGATACTGATCAGGGATGTCTTCCCTTCTTGGGATTTTACTCTTATCTGTACTAGCTTCCTCCTTCTATTGTATAGCTTGTTTATGGCAGGGGTCCACCAGACTGGTTTCCTTTACTTGGAGGAGTGAGTCTTGGTTTTATTTGGGCTAGCATGAGCCATGCATTCTTGTAGGTGCCCGTAGAGTGCATTAGTAAAGGATATTGCGGCTTGGACAGCATTATCCTTTAGCATGGGGGCTTTGAAACTTCCCACCTCAGTCTTAAGTAATGTGAAGTTTGCTTTTGAAATGTTTTTCATGGTGGTTTCTTTGACCGTGGGTGGTGGTGGAATGTGGATATTCAGAGTGATTAGTTTATGGTCAGATCTAACCAGCGAGGGGTTGACCTCCGGTGTACCCGGTTGCCCATGTTGGCGATGAGCAGGTCCAATATGTTGTCACCTCTGGTGGGGGTGTTGACCAGTTGATCCAGGGTGGTTGAGTTTAAAATTTCTAGGAAATGCTGGGCAAGGGAGTTTGTACTTGAGTAGTTCTCCCAGTTAATGTTTGGGTAATTGAAATCATCCAATATCAGGGTGTTTGGTAGGACCTTTATGTTTCCCAGTGTTTCCAGGAATGCCAAGTGGGGGTCCTGGGAAATGGTGGGTGATCTGTAGCAAGCTTTAATTTGAATAGCAGTTTTGCCCACTGTTAGTTGGACGTGGATGATCTTTGAAGCATCGTGTTGTGCCACTAACCTGGAGGTGTGGGTATCCTTGATGAATATGGATACTCCCCCAACTTATGTATTTCGGTCCAGGTTTTGTGGCCGAAATGTAAGGGATGAGTTGTAGCCTGGTAGTGCTGGGGTGCTCTCTGGAGCCTTAAACCAGGTTTCTGTTACTGCACATATGTCGATTTTCTCCATACTGAGGAGTGCCTAGAGTGCATGCATTTTGAGGTTTAGACTTCTGGCATTGAGTAGCATTACCCTCAGTTTTTTGTTACTTGTGCTATTTACAGCGGTGGGTTTGTCTTTTGAGCCTTGCCTAAAAAAGGCACTATGGGGGTGGCAAGAGCCTTGGCCAGTATTCAAAAGCCTAAGGGTGACAGGTGCAAGTCGTCTCTAGCGAAGCAACGTGGCTTGTTGAGCATGCCATCCCAGGCTGACAGACACTGGATCCCCTTTGAATGACACCAGAAGCTTAGCCAACTGTTGAAAGTGATATTTTTTTCTCTATACTGTGGTATCATTCTTGGCGAGGGCAGGATGCTACTCAGGGTCAGGGTTATACCGGCATGGGCTACATGATCAGAGATCTCTTCCATGTCTCTTTTCATGTAGTCCAGGGAGGTACAGCTCAGGTCATTCACACCAACATGAACAATGACTGAGTCATATTTGTACTTGTTCTGGAGTGGTAACTCCACAACAAATACAAATATGACTCTGTCATTGTCCATGTTGGTGTGAATGACCTGAGGCATACCTCCCTGGACTACATGAAAAGAGACATGGAAGAGCTCTGCGATCTTGTAGCCCAGGCAGGTATGACCCTAGCCCTGAGTAGCATTCTGCCATCGCCCAGAATGATACCGCAGTACAAGGACAAAATGATTGATTTCAACAATTGGCTAAGCGTCTGGTGTCATTCAAAGGGGATCCAGTATCTGTCTGCTTGGGATGACATGGTCGACAGACTACGATGCTTAGCCACAGATGGCCTGTGCCTGTCACCCCTAGGATTCCAGATACTGGCTAAGGCTCTTGCTGCCCCTATAGTGCCTTTTTAGGCAGGGTTCAAGTAACAAATTCACCACCATAACAGGAACAGGTAAGCAAAAACTGAGGGTAATTCTGCTCAATGCTAGAAGTCTAAATTTCAAAATGCACTCACTCGAGGCACTCCTTAAAATGGAGAACATCGATATCTGTGCAGTGACCAAGACCTGGCTCAAGGCTCCAGAGAGCACCCCTGCACTACCAGGCACATACCACACTTTTCGGCCATCTAACCTGGACCGAAACACCAAAGGTGGGAGTGTGTCCATATTCATTAAGGATATCCACACCTCCAGGCTAGTTGCTCAGCATAATGCATCCGAGGTTATCCAAGTGCAACTAACTCTTAGCAAAACTGCAATCCAAATTGTAGCTTGCTACAGATCCCCCACCATGCCCCAGGATTCCCACTCCTCTTTTCTTGATGTACTGGAAAATATTAGGGTTCAGCCAAACACCCTAATAATGGACGACTTCAACTACCCCACCATTAATTGGGAAAACTACTCATGTACTAACTCCTTAGTGCAACGCTTTCTGGAATTCATAAACTCCAATGCCCTGGATCAACTTATCCACACCTCCACCTGGGGCAACAATATCCTAGACCTAGTCATTACCAACATGAGTGACCGGTGTTCCACACCTGAAGTCAACTCCTCATTGGTCCGATCCGACCATAAGCTAATCACCCTTGATATCCACATCCCACCTCCACCCCCCCATTAAGGAAATCACAGTAAAATTTCTCCAAAGCCAACTTCATGCTTCTTAAGACAGAAGTAGTGAACTTCATGACACCCATGCAGATGGACAATACAGTTACAACTGCTGAATCCTACACAAATGCGCTCTATAAGCACCTACATGAGTGCATGGATCATGCTATCCCATACAGAACCAAGACACTATCCTGCAAAAAAAGGAAGCCAATCTGGTGGTCCCCTGCCATAAACAAACTGGAGAACATAAGGAAGAAACTGTTGCAAAAGAGAGTAAAATCCCATGAGTGGAGGAGCTCCCTGGTCAGCCTCAGTAAGAAGATGAGATCCCTTATAAGATCCTCCAAAGCTAGCTATGAAAATAAAATTGCCACTAATTCCAAGGATAACCACAAAGCATTCTATAGCTATGTCAAGAATCTCAATGGCAACACCCAGATCTGCTCTGAGTTACAAAGGCATGAAAATTACAGAACCAACTGATATTGCCAACATCCTGGCAGATAGGTTCAGTGCTAACTTTACCCCCCTCACCTCCTAAAGGGCCCATATCTATACAGGAAGAATGCAGAGTCCCTGTAATCACAACTACGCAGGTGAAAGCTGCACTCTCTAAAGCCAAAAACACAGCATCCATGGGACCGGACAACATCCCAGGCTGCGTTTTACATGAACTTCAGAATGAACTGACTCCCCACTTAAGCACCATGTTCAATAATAGCCTTGCATCAGGCTTTGTGCCCACTGAATGGCGCACAGCAACAGTTATCCCACTCCACAAAGGGGGAGTCACCACTGATCCCGGGAACTATAGACCTATTAGCCTGACGAGCCTGGTCTGCAAAGCCATGGAACGTATCATCATGGAACTCATAAACAAAGACATTGGTAACCTCCAAACTCTGGATCCCACCTAGTTCGGGTTTGTGAAAGGCAGATCATGCCTCCTGAACTTGATCGACTTCTTTGAGGCAGTCACCAAAGCCATAGATGAGGGTAAAGTGATTCACACAGCCTATCTTGACCTCACCAATGCTTTTGACACCATTCCCCATTCTGGAATTATAGCTAAACTCAATAAACTAGGCATAAATCCCTATGTCACATGATGGGTTGTCAACTGGCTCACTGACAGAACCCACACTGTAAAAGTTGCAGACTCCAAATCTGACCTCAAACCAGTGACAAGTGGAGTACCACAGGGTTCCATCCTGGGACTGCTCCTGTTTGGTATCTACTTCTCTGAAGTACAGGCTAACACAGAAGGCCTCTGGCTAACGAAGTTTGCAGATGACTGCAAACTAGGAGCCATAGTCAAGTCCCCAAATGATGTGAACATCCTACAGAAGGGCCTCTCTGAGACAGATGCCTGGTGTCAGAGCCATGGCCTCAAGCTCAATGCCAAAAAGTGCAGTGTCATCCCCTTTCGAAAAACTCTGTACCCATGAACTACCACATAGGCAGCAATCTACTTAACACCAAATGCGTGATAAGAGACCTTGGGACCCAGGTGGACAGTAGTCTCTCCTTTGATAGTCACATCGCCACAGTAGTCAGGAAGTCCTTCTATGTGGCACACCTCATCATAAAAGGGTTCTCGTCCAGGAAAAAAGAGGTCATCGTTACCCTCTACTCATCACTCATTAGACCCATTATAGAGTACAACGCCCCTTTTGGAATGTACCTCACAAGACATCTGCAGCAGCTGGAAAAGCCACAGAAGTACCTCAGAAAGAGGATTACTGGACTCAAACAAATGCCCTACACTGACTGCCTCAATAAACTCCAGCTTTACTCCATAGCATATCGCCTACTCAGAGGTGATCTCTGCCTAACATATAAAGCTATGTCAAACCCAGAGCTGTTGGACATGCTACACCTAAAGAAATCCCAGTCCCTCCGAGCTACACGCTCTAGGGACCTAAACCTTGTCACCACAATAAACAGGACATGCTGGAGGGATAGATTCCTATCCCAGCGACTTCCCATACTCTGGAACAGGCTACCCATCTATGTCAAGCAAAGTTCTTCATTAGCACTCTTCAAGAAAAATTTGATGAGTGGATGGGAAATAGGAAATACACCCCGGGGATCACTTCTGTGTCTCTGCTCGTCAGTGGCACAGGAAAATAACTTTCTTGGGTGGCGTAAGCCAGGGAACTTTGTTGGCTAGGCTTGCATAGGCCCTTGGGCCGATAGCCTAGTACCTACCTATGAACCTATGAACCTATGAATTGGACTATACTAGCTGAGAAAGGCAGGAAAACAAGTATTTTTTTTTGTTTTTTTTTTGTTTTGTTTCAGAAAATAAAGCAGATACAATCAAAAAAACACTTTAAATGCACAGAAATGGCTATCACACTTGAGTGCATAGCCTACAACAGTTAAACAGGTAATTTAAACACAAAAATGACTTTGTTAAAGTTCAGGCAGTAATATAAGTACAATATGTAGCTGAAACAAGCTTTTAAATCACAGAAACTCTAGTAAATCAGCGTTTTAGGTGGAATTAGCATTAGAATTAAAGAGAATTAAAGGCAGCAAGAAAATGCAGAAAAATGATACTTAATCACTCCAAAGTCTCTCTTTTGTCTCTCTGCTGCTGTAGATCTTTGCAGGGCACCAGGCAAGAGCTTGCTTAGCTGTATACTAGCACATATCATTGAATTGTCTGTATCATAATTATTATGTTTGTATGCTGAGTATTCATATACATCTCGACAATGCTTTTCTTTTCTCACTGTTGCATGCTAAAACATTGTTTTACTCATTAGTGTATGCTTAAACTATTCATTACATTATGTGTGCACGTATGTTATTGCCTCTCTGTATCTTGTGGGGCTTCTCTCCCAGGACCATTACTGAAAAGGGTTTTTTCCTAGTCAACAAAAGCAATCACTTAATCAATCATTCAATAAATAAATAAATAAAATACTCAAGACATAAATGATCATCATCATCACCACTATAACCACCACTATCCTCTCATGTGCTGCATCCCTCCTAGCCTTTGTACATAGTGCAGCATCTGTTCTATTTACTTGCACTTACTAAACGAATGATTCAGTACCATTGTTATGTTTACTAGGCTGGAGTCACATCTTCACTTCTGAAGACATAAACAAGCAGAGTTAAGTAATATTTTCTTTTCCTTTCTGTTTCATTAAGTGACTTAGCAAATAGTTACAACTGCGCCATTTCTTAACACTGTGTGCCTCATTTTTACATCGTTTCCTTTATGTGACAACATTCCATGACTAATGACACTTCTAGTGTTGAGACTGGTCTTAAAATGGAACTTTGCACAATGAATGGACAGTCTTCCTTAGTAAACAAATATTACAACCATAGTAACTTTGATTATGATGACTGACTCTATCTCCCAGATTTAGCAAGCTCTGCACGGTGTGCAGGAATAGTGCAAGAGCTGCTGGAGGCAATATGGTCACCGTGCAATCCAGGAATAAGCTCCAGTTACGTGCACGAGCACTCCTGCACTATTCCTGCATGGACACAGCTCCTGTATGCTAATGACCCCATCTGCAGGTACATATCATGCAAATGAGGTGAATTTGTGATCCAGGAAGCTGTCAGCCGGCTGTGCAGGACTAGTGTAGTATGCAAAAATGTACTCGGTTAGTAACCGAGTACATTTCTGCAAACTACAAAATGGAGCCATGACAGCTACAAATAAAGGGTTTATAGTATGTGTAAAGCATGGCAATTGCCAAATATATAGCCATTGGCATGGAAAACAGTTGCCAAAATAAAAAAAATAACTTATTTTTTTTTAGCCAATTTCGGCTGTTTAAGCATAGGGCAGCAGCACGCAAACTGGATTGGGCCAAAAATAAAAAAAAATGAAATAAGTATTGTATCCAAAAGCATTATTTTGCCATTATACTCAATGGCAGGTAGAAGACAACATGGCCAGTGAATAGTGGTTGCTAAGGGGGAAGGCTCAGTGTGGGCATGGAAAACAGTTAGAAAAAAAAAATTTTTTTTTTTTTTGGCTTTCGGCCGTTAAAGCATAGGGTAGTGGTGTGCAAACAGAATCAGCCGGAAAATAAAAGAAAAACCCTGAAAAAAGCTTTCTCTGCAAAAATCACAATCTTTCCATTATAGTCAATGGTGGGCAGAAGACAACAAGGCCAGTAAATAGTGGTTGCTAAGGGGGAAAGTTCAGTGTGGGACTTGTAACTAGGCATTAGCAGGCAATCCTATGCAAATGAGGGTAATGATACTGAATCCCAGATTTCACCTCAATGCTAGCCAGCACCCAACCGTGTAAGTGCAGGAATACCATGGTGCAAGCCTAAGAGTTAGCTAACATCATAGGGGGTGTGTCAGGCATACTGCCCTGTGGCTCAGGTTTGCCCTTAGCTTAGCAGAGCTAAGCAAGGGTGTGTGTCTGAGACTGCATAGCACTCTTTACATTGCCTAAGCAGGTGTGCATGCCACACACCGGGTTTTAAAGAAAAAAAAAATGAAACCAGGGAATAGCATTTCTGTGCACATCTGAGCACTGTGTTTGTGCGGCGTGCCCCTGGGCTTAAACAGGAAGGCAATAGGAAGGGAAAACAGCAGTAGGAGGGTAATCAAGGAGAACTAGCATACCTGGCAGGTGAAATGTATCAGAATTAGCCAGTTCCACAGGCAGCAGACCAGCCCAGCCCAGCACACCACTATAAACTATGCAAACACCTTACCCTTACCTGAACAAGAACTCCATAATGAGGCACACGCATAGACCAGAATCATAATAGACCATGTGTTTGGGATGCTCAAGTCACGGTTCCAGTGCCTGGACACATCCGGTGGAGCCTTGCAGTACTCACCAGCTACATGTACCCATATTGTCATTGTATGTGCCATGCTACACAATATGATCCTGCAGTAATAGCTGAGCAGGAACAGCATGGGGCAGGGACACACAGCCCCCCACCATTGCCAAGGCCTGCACAGGCACAGAGTGAGTCAGAGCAGGAACAACCTGAGCCTGCCCCAGTAGGCAGAAGGGGCATGCCCAGTATGCCCAGGCCTTGACAAAGAGGCAACGCATAGCACATAGACCGACATGGTAGGGTCCCAGGGAATGACACCTCTCTCTGACTCGCACATACACTAAATGGGATGCCAAACATGACACTGCCTGTGCTTAACCATGTATAAGAAGTGTACTATGTGCATCTGATATAGTCAGCCCTCCTGCACTATCCTCAATACTGGTACAGCCACAAGGTAAGTCACTCTTCCTACCAATTGCCGAATGGAGTATTATGTGTTGTTACTTGTATCTATGGTATGGATGTAAGTATTCAAGGGAATCAGGTGGCTGAATGGGATACCAGCAGATAGTAGACACCTATAGTGGCAGCATGAGATCTGTAACAAATACTGGTGTCACCATAGTAGCCAGTACTAGACAAGGTGACAAAACTCACTGCAGGAAATGGGCTGGGCCACATGTGTGTCCATAGGACATACGCACATATGTCAGTCAGGGAGGCTCACATATCCAACAACAGTCTTAGCCAGCAGGACAGGTATAGACAAACACAAACAAAGGCTGTGCTAAGGTCTCTGACTGATGGCTATGGAGAACACCGCCCCCAGGCCTACACAAACTACAACCGATCAGGCAGAGGGATGTTAGTTCTGAAGGGTAAGAAGTCAGAAACGGAAATGTTGGTTAATCAAACCTAAGACCTGTAGTACACTGATATGCCTCTAGTCAGCATGATAGGTTAGGATACAGAATGAAATGGAGTACCTGAAATACCAGTACAGTCATAGCTAATATGTACAAGTGTCAGGTGTGCCCCCCCAATCCTATGTAAAAATGTAGTAACAGTCAGGTGTGCCCCATTCCTATGTAGAAATGTAGTAACAGTCAGGTGTGCCCCCCCAATCCTATGTAGAAATGTAGTAACAGTCAGGTGTGCCCCCCCCAATCCTATATAGAAATGTAGTAACAGTCAGGTGTGTCCCCACCCCCACAATCCTATGTAGAAATGTAGTAACAGTCAGGTGTGACCCCCCCAATGCTATGTAGAAATGTAGTAACAGTCAGGTGTGCCCCCCACAATCCTATGTAGAAATGCAGTAACAGTTAGGTCTGCCCCCCCATCCTATGTAGAAATGCAATAACAGTCAGGTGTGCTCCCCCCAATCCTATGTAGAAATGTAGTAACATGTATGTGTAGGTATAATAACAGTGGAGCACAGATTGCCTGAGCTGACCAAGGTAGCAGGATAGATTGTAGCATGTGTACAATATGCAGGTCTGTGTGTGTTAGGTTGGTGCATTGATGACAAACTTAAATTTAACCTACACATCCTTCAAAGTATAAAGAAAACTCACCAAAAGCTGGGTATGCTCTACCAAAACCAAAGATCCTGACCTACAATACCAGACTGTCCCTGGCACAGGCTCTTCTTCTCCCCTCCATTCTCTATGCCACCCCAATACTAACTAATATTCAAATGACTACCCTGGCCAAACTCCAACAAACTTACCACAAAATAGCAAGGTTCATCACAAACTCCCCACATAACTCACACCACTGCCTCTCACTCAACTCACTACAATGGCTAGAACTCCCACAACAACTTCTTCTATCTCAGTTGCAAATTATTCACTCTATACTTTATAAACCGTCATCTTGCCCTGTCCTGTCCTCCTTGGTATCCATCTACACACCAACTCACATACTTCTTACCTCTAACCAACAACTCCTTGACATCTACCAACCAAAAAAACTATTGGTACACTACTTTATAAATCCACCCTATTCCATACATGGAAAAACCTCCCATCCCAATTACGCTCCATTACACACCCTTCACAACTTAAGAAAGGACTCAAACTACACTTTATGAGAACCAACAGTTGTACTTGTCATGACCCTTCTTCTTCTTTCGGCTTTTTCCCAGTTAGGAGTCACCACAGCGGATCATCTGTCTGCTCATGATTGGCAGTGGAATTTTACACTGTCGATTTGCCAGCCCAGCGCCAGACCTTCCACAGAAGGCACAAACATGCACACACTCACACCTAGGGCCAATTTAGAGTGTCCAATCCACCTACTGCATGTCTTTGGGATATGAGAGGAAACCGGAGTACCCGGAGGAAACCCACGCGACCACAGGGAGGACATGCAGACTCCACACAGAAGGCACCCCAGCCGAGAATCAAACCAGAGAAGTAGTTGTTATGACCCTACCTAGCTCCAGTTCTACTCTGTAGTACACATTTCATTACAATTTCACAGCATAGTTTTTATCACTCCGATACTATTACTGTTTTACCACAATATCATACAATCCTCTCAGTATATTACCTCCCACATTTATTGCACTGACATCTCATTACACCTCTTGATATCCCTTCCACCCCTTTCAGGAATCCTGCTATACACCTTACCATACCAGTTATACAACAGATTCTCACAACACTGTTTTTTGTTTTCCTTTGCAATACAGAATTTATGTGTACTTGTAGTGTTTGCCAATTAATGATTGTTTTTAAATAGTAAACTAGACTGTTATGCATGTTTTTTAATTGAACACTAAACTATTATGTATACTTTATCTGTCTGTAATTGGAGCTTTTCTCCTCAGGTTTCCACTGAAAATGGGCTCTTGGCCCAGCTGGACTAACCCGGTTAACAAATGTCAATAAATAAATAAATAAATAAATAAATAAATAAATATTGTATGAGAGTGGTCAGTATGAATGCATGGTGAGGTTTATCCTGGTGGCCATTGCCCAGTACTGCTGATGACAGGGCCAAGTTCTCACAACTGCAGTGCTAAACACAATGCTTCTCAGCAAAACACATTCCAGCAGTAAGCCATTGTAAATGTTTGGAAGTAATGTTTCACCATCTGAAAGATGGACATGGCATGAATCTCAGCCCAGATATACAAGCAATACACAGGAGGAAGTACCCCAGACAGACAGTGTATAATATGTAACTGTCAAATGGACACACTCTTGGAATTGTACATAGAGGTTTGCAACACATTATTTGGGATTGTAGTAGGGAATACCAATGCCATCTGGCCAAACACTGGCAGACCACAAAGGTCATAGGAATGAAGTATTGAGAAAGAGCTGATGTCCCTGCACAAGCCAGTATAAGTGGAATGCCCCATGCATATCTGTGAGTCAGATGCAAGTAGTGTCCATAGCATACATGCACCCAGCTCACCCCACCACCATCCACAGGTACCTCTTCAGTGTTATCCCTGCTATTGGGAATGAGTACAATATGACCCCCACCTGTGCATGGCAATAGCGAAAGAATGCAGCATGCAGAGCAGGTGTTCCATGCAGGTGTGTCCCTGTCTTTAAGCAGCACCCTGCCAGCATCCACACCACTGGATCAATACTGACAGAAAGTATTGGCATGAACACCTTGCACACCTACCCTGTCACCCCAGGGGAATATAGTGTACTGCAGTCTGGGACTGTAGGAGTGACAGAATGCAACGACCTGCTAAAGCTGGCCTGCATCACTACCAAATGGCCTACAGTCCTCTGCCAAAGACCTGCGTCTCAGCCATACTGCCAATGTATGCCATGTCATGGACTCCCAAATAAAAACATAACACAGTCCACAGAACACAAATACAAGGCCATGTGGACAAATCATAGTAACATGTCCACCATGTCCTACTGCATGAACTGTAGACCAACACCAAATTACTGCTGGGATGAGGTGATAACTATAGGGAAAGTATCAGAGAATGTTTGCATAATGTATGGAAGAGGATAGAATAATAGGAGGGGTTGGAGCATGGGCGGCATGGAGTGTGTGATGTCCAAAACTCAGCCGTGTGCACATATTATCCCTGGCCGCAAACACAAGAATGGGTGGCTACAAACCTGTTAGTAAACCACAGTGTGAAGGGGCAATGTCCAGAATTATGACCCCTGCCTTTGGGTAACCTGTGTGAATCTGTAAAGCTGTGAGGTATGGCCACAGCAGGATATGGCCATACTGTTACGTCGATGGATGTACAAGCATGGGATCCTCTGCCACCACTGTACCAAGGTACTGAACTATTTACACAGACCCAGCAGAAAGTGTCTGCAGCTTCCCCTCCAGAATGGCATGATTGTGTAAGAATATGTAGGCTGCTGACCACAATACTGGAGACAGCTGCATTCACCCTGTGTTCCCCAGGACATCACTGCAAGCAAATATGTATACCTGACAGTACCTGATGACATAAAACATCATAATGTATAACAGTACATATGTCTGAATATCTCTGCTAGCACCAGGACCATGTAGCAGAAGCAGCACCGACACAATTACCTACAGTAACCCACTATCCTTTGCCCATTTTGACCCCATATTGTCAACCGATCTACAGATATCCTGCAGAAACAGTTTGCTAGTTGTAGGTGTAGAACACAAAAGTCTGCACTAGAGTACAAGCTACCTGGAATGGATTCACACATTCAATACAAAAGGTCATACTGGGTATGATCCCATACTTAGAGAAATGAAGGCCATGTCAGACAACAAAATACTGCAAGGTCATGCTCACACACTTACAGAAATGAAGCCTATGTCTGGCAACAACAGTGGATCATACATATCTGACAGTCATAGATGTTAGTGCATACACTCTTCAGTACACACCAGCCATGCTTTGCACACACATTGGATAGGAATACACACATATATCCAAGGACAACACACTATAATAGGTCAAAAATACACATACATAGATGTGTGGAAGAGAGTGTCAGTGACAAAGAGCCTTCCATCATGAGGCCTGTCCCACCCAGCACACATCCAATTGGCTACAACCACATGATGTGCAAATGTTAATCACCATAGACATTTGCCTCTGGTATCCCTCAGCACTATAGTGACTGTGGTGCTTGTGCTAACTGTGTAACATGACTTTACAAGTTAGTAGTCATCTAGCAGTTGTATACACATACCTGTGGAATATAAACCTGTGTGTGCCTGAGTGTTGTGTGTCTGCTTCTAGATGAATGCCTCTAGATGCCCATGCACACACTGCACTCCCCATTGCCCTACTATGGCAAGCCTGCTGATGTCTTCACCTTGAAATACACCTTTGGGGAAGTAGTAGCCCAGCAATCTCTGTGGCACATCCTATAGCTGTGTAATGCTGTAGTGTGATGTACTAGTTAGGTAGGAATTCTAATTGCAGATGTGACAAGTGTGTGTGTGCGTGTGTGTGTGTGTGTGTGTGTGTGTGTGTGTGTGTGTGTGTGTGTGTGTGTGTGTGTGTGTGTGTTTGTGTAGAGATCGATGCTTTTTTGGCCAGTCACACTCACTACAATTTCAAATGCCCTACTTTGGCATGCCTGCTGATGTCATTCACTTTGAAATACACCTTTGGGGAGGGAGTAGCTCAGTAATCTTTGTGGCATGTCCTATAACTGTGTAATGCTGTAGTGTGATATACTAGTTAAGCAGGAGTTCTATTCCCAGACATGGCAAGTGTGGGTGTTTGTGTGTGTGTTTGTTTGTCTGTGTAGGAAGCAATGCTTTTGAGGCCATTCACAGTCACTACAACCTCCATTGCCCTTCTTTGGTAAGCCTGCTGATGTCATTCACTTTGAAATACACCTTTGGGGAAAGAGTAGCCCGGTAATCTACATGGTGTATCCTATAACTGCATAATGCTGTAGTGTGATAAACTAGCTAGGTAGGAGTTCTATTCCCAGACATGGGAAGTGTGGATGTTTGTTTGTCTGTCTGTGTAGGGAGCAAGACTTTTGAGGCCATTCACAGTCACTACAGTCTCCATTGCTCTTCTTTGGCAAGCCTGCTGATGTCATTCACTTTGAAATACACCTTTGGGGAAGGAGTAGCCCACTAATCTCCATGATGCTTCCTATAACTGCGTGATGCTGTAATGTGATAAACTAGTTAGGTAGGAATTCTATTCCCACACATGGGAAGTGTGGATGTTTGTGTGTGTTTTAGCTTGTCTATGTAGGGAGCAATGCTTTTGAGGCCATTCACAGTCACTACAGCCTCCATTGCCCTTCTTTGGCAAGCCTGCTGATGTCATTCACTTTGAAATACAACTTTGAGGAAGGAGTAGCTAGTAATCTCTGTGGTGTGTCCTATAACTTTGTAATGCTATAGTATGATATACTAAGAGTTCTATTCCCAAACATAGCAACTGTGTGTGTGTGTGTGTGTGTGTGTGTGTAGGGATCCATGTTAGTTTGGCCATTCACAGTCACTACGCACACCTACAAATGGAGAACATTGATAACTACACAGTAACAGAGACCTGATCCAAGTCTCCAGAGAGCACCCCTGCAATACCAGGTACAGCTCTCACCACACCTGTTGGCCACCAAACCAGGATCAAAACAATAAAGGTGGAGGAGTGTCCATATTCACCAAGGATATTCACACCACCAGGCTACTTGCCCAACAGAATGTGTCTGAAATATTCCTGGTGCAAGTAACAGTAGGGTAGACTGCATTCCAAATTGTATAGCTTGCTACAGATCCCCCACCATGCCCCATGTTACCCACTACAGCTTTTCAAACATACTGTGAAATATTACGATACAAGCAAACACCCTGATACTGGGTGACTTACACTACCCTGCCATTAACTGGGAAAACTACTTGTGTACCAACACATGTGCCCAACGGTCCTTGGAAGTCATAATTCCCAATGCCCTGGATCAAGTAACCCATAGTCCCAGCGGGGGCTCAAATATCCTAGAAATGGTCATTACCAACATGGGAAATCAATGCTCCACACCAATGGTCACCCCATCAGTGGGTCAGGTATGCCCATGAGCTAATCACCCTTAACATCAACATCTCTCCCCCACACCCCAGTAAGGAAACCTCCATAACACACATCTCCAAAGCCAATGTCATGCTACACATGTCAGATGTGACTAACATCACGACACCCATGTGGATGGGAACTGAAAGAACAACTGCTGAATCATACATGAAGGCACTGTACGAGCACATCCACTAGTGCATGAATTGTGCCATCCAATATTGAACCAAGATGCTCCTCACCAAAAAAGGAAGCCAATGTGCTGGCCCCCTGCCATAAACATACTGTACAACAAAAGGAGGAAACTGTTGCAGAAATGGGGGAATTTCCAAGATGCAAAATACTCCCTTACCAGCTACAGTAAGAGGCAGAAATCCATCATAACATCCAACAAAGCTAGTTACAAACATAATATAGCCAAAGATGCCAAAGAAAACTGCAAGCCATTCCATAGCTATATGAGGAATCTAAATGGCAATGCTTAAAACTGCTGTGAGCTACAACAGGATGGTATTAAATTTACTGCTCCCAGGGATATTGCAATATCCTGGCAGATCAATTCAGTGCCACCTGCAACCCCTCAACCTCCAAAGGGCCCATCTCAACACAGATAGATTGCCATATTACAGTAATAATGGCCACATAGGTAAAAAACACACTCTACAGAGCTATGACAACAGCAGCCATGGGACCAGTCAACATCCCGGGCTGTGTACTACATGAGCTACAAACTGAACTGGCACCTCACCTACGTGCCATGTCTAATCATAGCCACACCTCAGGCTTCATGCCCACTGTATGGTTATCCCAGTCCACAAGGGGAAATCCACCCTGGTTCCTGGGAACTACAGTCCCAGCAGTATGATGTGTCTGATCTGCAAGGCTATGGAATGTATTATCATGGAAATTAAAACAAAGGCATTGGCAACCTACAAACACTGGACCCTAACAAGGTTGGGTTTGTGAAGGGCCGATCATGTCACCTCAATCTGAATGACAACTGTGAATCCATCTCCAGAGCCGTGGATGAGGGTAAGGTGGTTCACACAGCTTATCTGGACCTCGCCAAGCCCTTCAACACCATCCCCCAGTCTGGAATCACAGATAAATGTATTAAGCTGGCCATTAATCCCAATGTCACCCGATGGGCTGCCAACTGCTGTACTGACACAACCCACACTATAAATGTAGATGACACCAACCCGAGCCCCAGACAAGTGACAGTTGGAGTATTTTAGGGTTCAGTCCTGGCACCCCCATTGTTTGGCATCTACTAATCTGAAGTACAGTCCAACAGTAAGGGACACCGGCAAACAAAGGTCACAGATGACTGCACACTGGGAGCTAATACTGAATCTCCACATGATATGGATATTCTACAGAAGGGCCTTACAGAAAGACATACTTGGTGTCTGAGCAATGGCCTCAAGACTAATGCCAAGAAATATATAGTTATCCTCATTGGAAGGGGACATGTACCTGTGAAGTACCTCATAGGTGGCAGTACACTAAACACCTAAAGTGTGATAACAGATTTAGGGACACAGGTGGACAGTGGTCTCACCTTTGATAACCACATTGCCACAACAGTCAGGAAACCCAACTATGTGGTACACCTCACACTAAGGGCTTTACATCCAGGAAAAAGAGGCCATTGTCCCACTGTAGGCATCTCTCAGTAGACCCAGTACAGACTACAATGGCCCGTTACATATATACCTCACAAGATATCTGCAACAAGTAGAGAGGCTGCAGACATACTTCATGGAATGACCACAGGCCTAAACCAGATGCCCTATGCTGACCATCTGAAAATCATCCAGCTATACTCTGTCATGTATTGTGTTCTCAGAGGCAATCTTTGCTTAACATACCATGCCATGTCAAACCAACAGCTGTTGGACATGCTACACTTAGAGAATTCCAAACCTTCACAGCCACATGCTCCAGGGATCCAAATCCTGTCATCACATCACGTCATGTCATCACAATGAACAATACATGCAGGAGGGATGTGTTCCTGACCCAGAGTCTCCCCAGACTCTGAAAAAGACTGTCCATACATTTCAAGCAGAGTGCATCTTTGTCCCTCTTCAAGAGGAACCTGGGCAATTGGATGGGAGATAGGACATTTAGCCCAGGAATCATGTCAGCTGCCCTGCTAGACAGGGGTGCAGGGAAGTAAATATTGTGGGAAGTCATAGTCAGAGAATTGTCATGTCTAGGCATGTATAGGCCCTAGGGCCGATAGCCTAGTATCAACGTATGACCCTTTGAACTACATTTTCCATTGCCCAACCTTGGCAAGGTTGCTGATGTCATTCACTTTGAAATACACCTTTGGGGAAGGAGTAGCCCAGTAATCTCCATGGTGCATCCTATAACTGCATAATGCTGTAGTGTGATATACTAGTTAGACAGGAATTATTTTCCCAGACATGGCAAGTGTGTGTTTGTTTGTCTGTGTAGGGAGCAATGCTTTTGAGGCCATTAACAGTCACTACAACCTCCATTGCCCTTCTTTGGCAAGCCTGCTGATGTCATTCACTTTGAAATACACCTTTCGGGAAAGCGTAGCCAAGTAATCTCCATGGTGCGTGCAATAACTGCGTAATGCTGTAGCATGATGTACTAGTTAGGTAGGAGTCCCAATCCCAGATATGACAACTGTGAGACGTGGTGTGTGTGTGTGTGTGTGTGTGTGTGTGTGTGTGTGTGTGTGTGTGTGTGTGTGTGTGTGTGTGTGTGTGTGTGTGTGTGTGTTTGTCATTCATATTCTGTGTGGAGGTGGCTATGAGTGTGTAATAAAGCGGGTTTTGCAAATTTCTTATATGGTGGGCCTATTATATGTCACAATGTCCACCTTACAAGGATAACAGATGTCAAACAGCAGAGAGGCTGGGGTTGATAATCCATACCCCTACATGTAACATCAAGGCCTGACAAACAATTTAGTCAACCTTTATATTACCCAGAGAACACTCTCAACCCATATCTCATACACAAACTCACTTGGCTAGGCAACAACCACTATGTTGGTAGTTCCCTGCATATTGCCCACAAATAGTAACCATGGTGTGATTGCAGCAGACTACAGAGGGCATGGCACCCTGTCCCATCACTACAATAGGCACATAATTGCATACAGTGCTCCTTCACTATGTTCCCCACTGGACGTCTGCAACAACTGTAGTGCCAGCAAATGTAACCCACAAAGGACATACCATGCCTTATACACATGCCCTGTATGGACAGATGCCACTGACACCAGGGAATACCTGTATCATGCTGTCAATGTAGGTGCAGGGTCAACCTGGTGTCCATTGCCAGTTCCCACCACCTGAGGCCAGGAATGGCACATATGATGATAACAATTTGTGTACACAACATGCCCCAGACACCCCAGGTACACTTCCACATGTCACAGAACATGCATGTGGGACGTGTGCACATCCCAGACACTGTCCATGTCATGGACTATAGAACACATACATAGCAAGCATCGCACAGCACTGGCCACCCACAATAGTAACCCTGATGAATGGATGGTGAATGCAATACCCACCTGTGTGGGCCAATCCAGATACTACACCCCTGAGCCACATTGCAGACCATTTTCATGTGGGCTAATGCCAAAGTATACCCTTTACCTAGCCTTGTATAGCCTTGTGGCATAGTTAACCACTACACACCTGTGAAGCAATGCACCCATGCATGTCAGTACTGGCAACCTGTGTCTTTGTGTGGAGTATAATGATTTGGACACCATTCACAATAACTACACCTCCCACTGGCCTACTGAAGCATGCTTATGATGGCAGACACCTTCACATATCCTTTGCCCATATATAATCCTGATAACCCCTGTGGTGCATGTGATACCTGTGTATTACTGTATTGTGGCAAACTAGCTAGTTAGGAAGTCTAATCCTGACCCTGTCAACTGTGATAATGTGTGTGAGTCCCTGAGAGAGTGTGGCTGTGTCAACATTGACAGCTATTCATGTGGCCAGGCATGAGTAATACACCTACCTTATCCCTCCTTTATCACTGTTGCAGATGTCACACACCATCAGATATACCTTTGGGCAGCTCCCCAACATGTAAGCTCTGCAGCACATGCAATAACTGCATAGACATGTAATAGCAATACATAGTCAGGCAGGGGTTTGAAACCCTGTACTGGTAAGTGTGTGACACAAACATGCTTAGGTTTTACTCTCCTACCCCCTCTCTTTCTTACTTTGTCTCTGTCTGTCTCTCTTACTCCCTCTCTGGGGGATGTGGAGATGTACACCTGATTTCTTAGGCAGCAACTTGTGTTTTGCAAGTGATGCTCACGATCAGCTGATGGCCTCTGCACAAATTGCAGTCCCCCACTAGCTGATTGCTTGTAGAACAGCTGTGGTAACATTCCCATAGCCAATTGCATGGAAATACACTCCTATACCTTGGAACATCATGTGAGTGTCGGGCCTTTTTATTCACTGTGTGCAGGACCTCATGTCGGTGTTTGGCAAACAGCATCACAGATGTTATTGGGATATACCTCTGACAACATACTCCTGTGGAGACAGGCCAACAAACAGGAGGGGGATGTTCCAGACATGACTACAGAATGTAAGTGTTGCTCTTCAGCATTTGGAGTAATGTTGGTTTAACAGGGTTTATGTTGATATGGCTGGTCTACATGATTTAATACCTGTCATGACAGTGTTATGTGTTTGAGGAAACTCCCACCTGTAGGGTTATCGGAAGACTGGGCCGTGTTTGGAGTCTTATGTTTCTCGTGTTACTCACAGATCACCTATCTTAGTATTGCAGAAGCATAGTCTGAGGATAGCAGTCAGTACATGGTGACAGCCATGACAGTTACTGACTTCATATCCTTCATAGGACACATGTCACAACAAACCCTGTTACAACAGTAAATGTATGAGGGTATCACAACAACATGCCAATATTGGCCCAGTGTTTGCGGCTCCAGCCACAAGCCTGTCAACCTTTGTACATATGTCATGCAGTAAGAGGTGCATATGTTCTGTACACCATTATTTATTGACATCATACCTGATAACAAGCCAGTTAGATATCAGACTGCTAGACATGTTATGTATAGTAAGGGTTATTTCTGAGGACATAACCTGGGCATTCTGTGGTTTTGTGTACAGTAATGCGGTCCGTGTACTTATGGTGATTGTTGACAGTATGTGTATTGCGAATACGTACCTTGACCTGTGTACAGACTGTGGTAGATGTCATTGTTCTTGGTCCTGTTCTATCTGATGTTACATGCTGCTCCTGTGTATAGTAACCTATCAGCTCACATGTCTGCAGGGCCAAACATACACGTCCCATACCACAGAGAGGCACTGGACCACACTGTGTCATGACTCAGTATATGTAGGGTTAGTGTGTGAATGGTACATATGTGGATGGTGTTGATCAGACAGTCCATATAGTGTAATATTAAGCTTGCATACCATATGTGGCTGTGGCTGTGTTCACATTGGTTGTGGGTATGCACTTTCACAAAGGTGTCTGATACTCTGTGCTGTGACATGCCTGTAGAGTCTGCTATAGTTTCAGAAACATGTTTATTCCCCCATACAAAATGTAGCCCAGTGTTGTGGCAGTCTGCATGTAGGTTGCACAGTGCTTTGTTACATGGCTTGCAGCTTAGTGTAATTACCCAGTGTGATGTTATGTCCAGATATTTGCAAGAAGTACTGCTGCCAGGCCACCACTGTTGTGTATTTCTGACAAAGCAGTGGGATTCTGTACAGATGTATGTCAATAACTACTGGGTAGTATGTGGCCATATGACCTCTGCACCACCAGTTATTATGTGTCAAAACAGACAGGAGTGTGTGAATGCATAAACTGTGTGGGCATATGTAGTCCAGTATGTACGTGATATACCTATGTACATGGCTGTTAGCATCCACATTGTCAGGCTTGGTCCACATGTCACGCACTAAGGGGATCTGTGTATATCTCTGGACTGACCAGAAAGTGCCAGACTGTCCACATATATTGGTCATATCTCTGCTGTAGTCCACAGGATCCTTACTGTGCTATCAGTATTACTGTACTATGATGTTCTTAGGATGTCTGTCAGTAACTGATGGTGTACATGTCAATAGCAGATGTGACCTCTCACACACAACATGTCTGTTAAGACAACCCCTTTTACAGTAGCAACAGTCTACATATATACCTGCAATACATACATGACATCCCCATGCACTAAGAGGTTGAGACTATTGGTGCTGCGGTAGGACTCCACTCCATGTTCTGGACATATGGTAAACATATATATATATATATATATATATATATATATATATATATATATATATATATAAATATATATATATACATATACATATATACGTATACATATATACATATACACATCTATATGTCTGCACATATACATATATATAGATATATATATGCACATATAGTTATATATATCTACGAATATCTACGAATGCAACATAACGTAAGCAGGCCGAGTTTGTCTGTCAAGCTATTCACCACATCGTGTGCGTACGGAAAAGTAGTTGCAACATAACGTAAGCAGGCCGAGTTTGTCTGTCAAGCTATTCACCACATCGTGTGCGTACGGAAAAGTAGTGAAGAAATCTTGTTGAATGGTATAAATTGATGTGAGGTCTACTGTGATTTGTTCATCTCTGATGAAGACTTGGATTCTATGTCGAAAACGTATTCTTTTGTGTTGCAGCGTTAAGGAATTAAAGTGCTTGTGCTTATCTAAGGAGTTTGGTTTTTGACCTTCATTTGGGCACTCGTGCAAGTCCTGTTTTTTGGTTTTGGTCTACTTCAGACTTGCACACATCTTTCATATTGGTATTATAAGACCTGTGACATGTGTTCAACTGTACCCAGGATATGGCACAGCCATGGTGTCACCACAGTGCCATACCCCTTGAGAGATATGACAGCAGACCATCCTCCTGCTGACACATTAACATCTACAACACAAATGGATAAAATTATGGAGAACACAATCACTCAGTGTTACTAACAGCTATAATGCATCATGGCTAGACAGCTACACTACCTTACATGTAAACATTAAACATTACTGCTGATAACATGTTACAGATCAGTACATTGGTACACTGTAGTACAGTCACCATGTGAATCAGAACCATATTAGCCTGTCCCTGCATCGATGTTATGGATGACAAGGATGTGGCACAGGTATCATCATATGCACAGGGTGTGTTGTTGGTCTGCCAGAGACATAGGGTGGGCCATACATTTTACACCATGTATGTGGGTGAGGGGTGTAAGTTGCTGATATGGGCATGGTGATGTGGTGTGTGTAGGTATAGGGTTGCCCTAGGTGTGTTTGTATAGTGTGTGTGGGTATGCATGCACACAGTTCTGCCATGTGGCTGCCCTATACAGGTGTTTCCTGGACAGTTGCAGGCCATAACTGGCAGGGTGTGCAGTTCACCACCTCTGGCCATGGACACGCAGACTGTGTCTGCCAAGGGTTCCATGGGCATGTTCAGGTACAGGCCTTGATGTGCTACTCTCCCCTGATGATGACATGTGTCCACTGGAACCAGGTCCCTCCTGGGACTGCCAAGGCCACATGCACATGTCCTGCTGTGGTGTGGTGTGGACAGCAACCGGCTGCAGTGCTGGGGCTGGTACTGCCACTACAGGAGTGGCTTGGTGTTCTTGCACATCCACTTTGACCACGAGAGATTGGTGTTGCTGGCCTGCATCCATGTGGCCATCGCCCCACTGCCACCACATGTTCCAGCATGGACAATCCACAGTTGATGAGGCCCACCATCTCACCCAACCATCTATCCATGACCTCTGTATAATCACAGAGGGCACTTGCATGTTCATGGATGTTGTCACTTACAGATGAAAAAGCAGCCCTCTGCAGCCTCAGACCCTGTCTGGTGTACAGTTCCATACGTGCCTGCGCCCCCATGACAGTCTGAAACATGCATCTGATGGCACCAGTTGTGGCACTTCTGCCAGGGGCACAATGACCAGCGGCCCTCCCACGAGCACCCTGGTACATCTACCTATGTGGTGCCCTGCTGGACATCTGGCTATGCCTGCTGTGTCCAGATGCAGCAGCCATAGATACCACACTCTCCTGTGCACTGCCACCAACTGCCAACTGTCCCTCTGCTATGGCCACTGGTGATGGGATATCTATAGGCACTGTGACTGTGTGCGGGGATGGGGTGGATAGCAGAAGGATGTCAAATGATGGCGCAGTTTCAGCCTCTGACAACCCCGCCTGTGTCTCAACACACTTATCATCATTTTTGGTGTCTGTATGGACACCAACATCAGATTGCATGCAGGAGGGACCCTGACCCACCTCGCCACCTGTGTGGGGAAAACAAGAAATGCACTTTAACACCTGTATGGCATTGCATAACAGTACACACATATATACACACACACACACACACACACACACACACACACACACACACACACACACACACACACACACACCCTGAAATTCTGCCATAATACCTACCTGTCCCTGAGTTTACAGACTGTTCCAAGTTTATTCACGTAAGTTCCCCATCCTGCCTCACACTTGGAAACATACACTCATTAACATATCATTCTTCTAAATGCCTAGAAACACATGACCTGTTACTCCATTACCTCTTTGACTTGATTGGAGTAGGTTTTACAAGGACTCACTGCTGTCATCCAGTGTTCACCCTGGGCATGTCTGGCCATCGTGAGCATGGCCCCCATACGTTAGGGGCTGCTACGGTCATTCAATAATGTCACGCACTGGAGTGTCATATGTAACTATTGCTCAGTAGATGCAAGATCTGTTGCTCAATCAACTTATTATGTGGACAACAGTAATATATGGGTACACTCCCTGGTGTTGTCTAGTAATTCCCCAATGCATCTGTAGTGCTGCATATGTGGGTAGTCATTCACCTTTCTGCTGATTGCAATTTTAACAGTATACCTGGTGTCTAGTTTCACTCCCAATGCATGTTCCATGCTACAGACCTTATTATACTATCAACTGTCCTAAGATTACATACCAGACAAGTATTCCTGGTGTCTCATGTGTCAGTCCATGTCCATGTACTACACGATTACAAAGGGAAGTACTGATGTATGAACAACCCCACAGTCACACGTGCATACATGGGCACCCACACAAACACACACACACACACACACACACACACACACACACACACACACACACACAAACACACACACACACACATGCACACATGCATCCTACATGCATCAATCCCCCTCCACTCCACCAGATTGAACTTACAGACAAAAATAACCTCCCCACACACACACCTACAGGTGAGGTTGCACAAAGTTAGTACACACAGACCTCCCATTACCCATCTGTCAACATGCATAACATATGGTACTCAACAGCATGCAGTGCAGCTATAGTCAATCCATGCTAGCAACAGTATACATGTGTGTGATGCATGGGCTGTGTCAGTAGGTGATGCCCCTTCCCCTGGGAAACATTGCACCCATGTACACAGTATTGCTGTGCACCTGTTCTGCACCCTGCCATGTACTGTGCACCACACCTCACAGGTGTACACACCGTTGCTGAATGTGTATTACTGTGTCAGTTTTGTCTGCTCTAATGCTCACAGCCCCTATGTGCTTGTCTGACACATACCTGGGATGATATGTGGACAGATGTCATTTGTGAATGCCTGATGGCTCATTTACAGATGTCAACTTCAGTGGTGCATGTATAACCAATACAAGACTATTACACTGACAACTTTCAAACCTTACCATGCCTATGGGGAGTGTACACACCCCTACTGCTATGATGCCCTCTTCCTTGATATGCCATGGGACCACATCACTGCATATGTTAACATTACATGAGCCTAATATGTGACATATGTCCTGTACAGTCAAATGCAGTGTCTAACAAATGTGTTAGTTGTGCTGATGCTGACCGTGATGCATACACTTCATGGGTGCATATGTGTGCACGCCCTTATCATGACTGTTTGTTGCACCTACTGTTATGTGTACTACAGCAGTCACTATTCCTGGCAGGGTATACTAGTATGGGCCATCTGCATTTGCCAGTATATGGTCAGTGTGCCCTAAACATGTCCCCCAACTCTGCATGATTGCAAGTTCAACTCATGTGCACATCCCTTGGAGTTCACACACTGCCGTCACTATTGCTGTGAAGTCAGGGTTACATCTACCACAGTTCCTGACACTGACTGTGTGTAGATACAGTCATTCATAGCATCCTTAGGATCCCTGCTGCAGCACACTTATGTGTCATGATGACACCCCCTCCCCACCTTCAGCCTTTTTGCTGATGCTTGACAACTATGGCCTACACATGTATGTCAGTTTTCAGTGTCCAAAACACTTAACACCACGTGTAACAGCCTAGTCCCAGCTAATGAATGGCAAACATACAGGTGTACACTGGCACCGTACAGATAGGGATGTTGGGCCTGAGTTGGGGTGAGGCATTGGTTGTGCAGCACATGTATCTTACATGACACTATCTGTAGGTTTCAAGTGTGGTCATAGTACACCAGTACATTGCAACACATGACTTTTGGGGACCTTTTCTATTATGCATACACTACCTGTAGAGAGGCCTGGCTGATGCTTCCTGTGGTACAACTGTCACATCTGATTACCCTAACCCATAGGTCACGCGTTTGCAGAGTCCAGGCAATTGCTGATATGGGTACTGCACAGCCAGTACTTGCTAGACATTCCTGCAACCCCCTCAGTGTTATGGCATGTAACTAGGCAGCCTGCATGACCAGTTTGCTACATGTGACATCATCTGTCTTGGATGGCCATTTGTTTATTTCCTACATCATTCCTGTCCCATACATCCTTGCCACATAAATGACTATCTTTACTGTTTTCCATGGTATATGCAATGGCTACATGTCCAGCTCGGGTCTATATCATAACATCGAATTTCTCTAACATCAAATGTTATTATATCGAACCCTAAACACTGAAGTGTGAAAACATCGAACAGTCAGAATAGCGAATTTTTTCCCAGGGAAATAATTTGCTGTTCCGAGAAACACACACAGCACAAACACACACAAAAAACAGCCATCCACACTCATACACTTAAAATCCTACACCTAAGCTAAACTTTACATACAGTACTAGCTATCGACTTACTTTAACCCAACCCTAACCCTAAGGTCCATCACTATCGCACACTCACCTCACCTGCGCCCTAACCCTAACTCACCTAACCCACCTCTAACCTTAACCTACACACAATCGCACACTTAACTGACCCACGCCCTAACTCTAACTCACCTAACCCACCCCTAACCCTAACCTACACACAATCACACACTTACCTGAACCCGCACCCTAACACTAATGTCCACACAACCGCACACTTACTTGACCCGCTCCCTAACCCTAACTCACCTAACCTGCCCCCTAACTCTAACCTACAGACAATTGCACACTTACCTGAACCCGACCCATAACACTCCAACATATTGAATGCTGAAAACAGTGAAGGCACAGCAACAGCCCACCAATTTCTTTCCCCGGGAAAGAATTCAATGTCCTGCACCTGCACTGTTTTCAGCGTTTGACATTACGGGTTCGATATTATAACATTCGATGTTAGAGAACTTCGATGTTATAATATAGACCAGTCCAGCTCATGGGTGCTATCTAGTGGATATGGGGCCCATGCCATATCATGTAAGATGTGTGCAAGCCACGGCTGTCTCTGTTGCAGGTAAGTGTACACATTTGAAGGCCAAACGTCTTGGACAGTAGACCAATACGTGGTGTGACACTGGGGATGTGTACTTGCTGAAAGGTGCATTTCCATGACAAATGCATGCAGTCAGTAGCTCAACAGCTGCTTCCACTATATTTTATCTGGAGTGTGTGCACACATATGCTTCCAACGTTTGTGAAGGTATGTATTCCGCATATTTGCTGCCCTAACCTCCGATTCCATATTACACACTCATTGCTCATGTTGGAACCGCATTGCAGGTTTTATGGGTTGTGGACCACAGTATTATGATATGCCGTAGTGTAGATCTGTAACAGTTGCCATTGTAATTCTGGTATATACACTGTTGTAGCACTGTATAAGGATGATGTTTCACACATGCCCCTACTGCAGGCCATTTGTCTCACCATTATGTTCATCACTGTAGACACATTTTGCAATGACAGGATGTTAGTTATATTGCAGGTGTCTGACATACCCTTCAGATACACCATCATGGTCACCATTGTAATGCAGTGCAGTTAACAGCAACAATAGGTGAACATGTATGGCATGCATTATGGGTAGGTGTTTTAGATGTGTGCATGGAATATGCCATAGCCATAACTAGACCGGTGTATTGGCAAGCATGAACATAAAACATACTCACCAGCTACAGGCTGCTGCCTTGGAGGTATACTAGAGGGACCTACATAAGTGTGTGAGAGATGTGATATCAGTAGTCACAGCTGTGACATTGGTACAGGGTGGGTGCAGCATTATAGTACATCAATAGTACAAGTCCACAATAGGTTCATAGGTAGGTACTAGGCTATTGGCCCTTGGGCCTATACAAGCCTAGCCAAAAAGGTACCCTGGCTTTCGCCATCCAAGAAAATTATTTTCCTGTGCCCCTGTCAAGCAGAACCACAGAAGTGATCCCCGGGGTGAATTTCCTATTACCCATCCAGTCATCAAGATTTTTCTTGAAGAGTGCTAATGAGGAGCTCTGTTTGACATAGATAGGTAGTGTGTTCCAGAGTATGGGAAGTCTCTGGGACAGGAATCTATCCCTCCAACATCTTCTGTTTATTGTGGTGACAAGGTTTAGGTCCCTAGAGCGTGTATCTCGGAGGGATTGGGATTTCTTTAAGTGGAGCATGTCCAACAGCTCTGCATTTGACATAGCTTTGTATGTTAGGCAGAGATCGCTTTTGAGTAGGCGATATGTTGAGTAAAGCTGGAGTTTTTTGAGACGGCCTGCGTAAGGCATCTGTTTGAGGCCAGTAATCCTTTTTGTGAGGTATTTTTGCGGCCTTTCCAGTTGTTGTAGATGTCTTGTGAGGTACATACCAAAAGGGGGGTTGTACTCTATAATGGGTCTAATGAGTGATGAGTAGAGGGGAACAATGACCTCTTTTTTTCTGGATGAGAAACCTTTTGTGATGAGGTGTGCCATGTAGAAAGATTTCCTGACCACTGTGGCAATGTGATTATCAAAGGAGAGACTACTGTCCACCTGCGTCCCAAGGTCTCTTATCACACTTTCGGTGTTAAGTAGACTACCGCCTATGTGGTAGTTCATGGGTACAGAGTTTTAATCAAAGGGGATGACAATGCACTTTTTGACATTGAGCTTGAGACCATGCCTTTGACACCAGGCATCTGTCTCAGTGAGGCCCTTTTGTAGGAAGTCCACATCGTTAGGAGTTTCAATTATGGCTCCTAGTTTGCAGTCATCTGCGAATTTAGTTAGCCAAAGACCTTCTGTGTTAGCCTGTACTTCAGAGAAGTAGATACCAAACAGGAGAGGACCCAGGACTGAACTCTGTGGTACTCCACTTGTCACTGGTCTGAAGTCTGATTTGGAGTCTGCTACTTTCACGGTGTGGGTTCTTTCAGTAAGCCAGTTGGAAACCCATCTTGTGACATAGGGATTTATACCTAGTTTAGTGAGTTTATCAATAATTCCAGAGTGGGAGATGGTGTCGAATGCCTTGGAGAGATTTAGATAGGCTGTGTGAACCACCTTACCCTCATCTATGGCTTTGGTGACTACTTCAAAGAAGTCTATCAGGTTTAGGAGACATGATCTGCCTTTTACAAACCCAAACTGTGTGGGGTCCAGAGTTTGGAGATCTCCAATGTCTTTGTTTATGAGTTCCATGATGATACATTCCATGGCCTTGCAGATGAGGCTCGTCAGGCTAATGGGGCGGTAGTTCCCGGGATCTGTTGTGGCCGCCCCCTTTGTGGAGTGGGATAACTGTCATGGTGCACCATTCAATGGGCACAAAGCCTGAGGTGAGGCTATGATTGAACATGGTACTTAGATGGGGTGCCAGTTCATTCTGTAGTTCATGTAGAAGGCAGCCTGGGATGTTGTCAGGTCCCATGGATGCTGTGTTTTTGGCTTTGGAGAGTGAAGTTTTTACCTGTGCAGCCATGATTACAGGAATTTTGCATTCTTCCCGTATAAAGATGGGCCCTTTAGGGGGTGAGAGGGGGGTAAAGTTAGCACTGAACCTATCTGCCAGGATGTTGGCAATATCAGTTGGTTCTGTATATTTAGTGTCATTGTGCTGTAACTCAGAGCAGATCTGAGTGTTGCCATTGAGATTTTTGACATAGCTATAGAATGCTTTGTGGTTGTCTTTAGAATCAGTGGCAATTTTGTTTTCATAACTAGCTTTGGAGGATTTTATGAGGGATCTCAGCTTCTTACTGAGGCTGACCAGGGAGTTCCTCCAATCGTGGGATTTTACTCTTTTTTGCAACAGTTTCTTTCTTCTGTTGTAGAGTTTGTTTATGGCAGAAGACCACCAGACTGGCTTCCTTATTTTGGAGGATAGCATCTTGGTTCTGTTAGGGATAGCATGATCCATGCACTTGAGTAAGTGCTTATAAAGTGCATTTGTGTAGGATTCAGCAGTTGTACCTCTAATGTCCATCTGCATGGGTGTCGTGAAGTTTGCCCACTTCTGTCTTAAGAAGCGTGAAGTTGGCTTTGGAGAAATTTTTACGGTTGTTTTTCTAATGGGGGGTGGGAGTCGGATGTGGATGTCTAGGGTGATTAGCTTGTGGTCGGATCTGACCGACGAGGAGCTGGTGTGGAACACCGGTCACCCATGTTCGTGATGACCAGGTCTAGGATATTGCTACCCTTAGTGGGGGTGTGGATAAGTTGATTCAAAGCATTGGAATTGATGACTTCCAGAAAACGTTGAGCAAAAAAGTTGGTACATGAGTAGTTTTCCCAGTTAATATTAGGGTAGTTGAAATCACCCATTATTAGAGTGTTGGGTTGTACCTTAATATTTTCCAGTGTATCAAGAAAAGAGGAGTGGGAATCCTGGGGCATGGTGGGGGGTCTGTAGCAAGCTACAATCTGGATTGCGGTTTTGGCCAGAGTTAGTTGAACTTGGATAATCTCGGATGCATTATGCAACTAGCTTGGAGGTGTGGATATCCTTAATGAATATGGACACACCTCCACCTTTAGTGTTTTGGTCCGGGTTTGGTGGCCGAAAGGTGTGGTATGAATTATAGCCTGGTAATGCAGGGGTGCTCTCTGGAGCTTTGAACCAGGTCTCAGTCACTGCACAGATGTCAATGTTCTCCATTTTAAGGAGTGCCTCGAGTGAGTGCATTTTGAGGTTTAGACTTCTAGCATTGAGTAACATTACCCTCAGATTTTGCTTGCTTGTACCTGTTACAGTGGTGAAATTGTCATTTGAACCTTGCCTAAAAAAGGCACTATAGGGGTGGCAAGAGCCTTTGCCAGTATCCGGAATCCCAAGGGCAACAGGTGCAGGCCATCTCTGGCAAAGCAGCGTGGTCTGTCGATCATGTCATCCCAGGCAGACAGATATTGGATTCCCTTAGAATGACACCAGAAGCTTAGGCAATTGTTAAAGTCAATCATTTTGTCCTTGTACTGTGGTGTAATTCTGGGTGATGGCAGGATGCTACTCAGGGCTAGGGTCATATCAGCCTGGGCTACAAGAACAGAGAGCTCCTCCATGTCTCTTTTCATGTAGTCCAGGGAGGTATGTCTCAGGTCATTCACACCAACATGGACAATGATAGAGTCATATTTGTACTTGTTGTGGAGTGACCTGAGTGTGTGCGTTATGTGGCGGATCCTAGCACCTGACAGGCAGCTGACAGTAACTTTTTCCTTGTTTAGCCTGGTGAGTGGAACATCAGTGTGCCTCACTATAGAGTCACCTATGACTAGAGTGTTGGGTACGTTATGCCATATGGGCTGTAGTTGAGTGGCACACTGAGTATGTGGGCTATGTGTCATTTGGGTTGTGTTGGGGGGTGGAGGTTGCTTGCATTTCTGCTTTGGAGTTCTCTGTTGTTTGGACAGATTAGTACTGAGAGCCTCCGCGAATGTAGGGGTGTGTTTTGATGGTGTAGGTTTGGAGGGACTATGTGATGAGTGTGGTGCTGTGCAAGTGTTTACCTTCTCCGCTTGACTGTCTAGGCCAGTCTTTGGTGAAGAGAGCTTTGCATCCAGTTTGGCTATATAAGTGCATCTCTCACAGGTCGTAGTGTTGGGTGATAGGAGGAGAGGGCTGTCTGTGTACATGAGGCAACTGCTGCATTGTCCCAAGATGCCCAGATTCATCAGGTAGACAGGAGAAAACACCGGGAGCTGACCTTTAGACATGCCTGAATAGGTGCTTATTTATTAAGTACTAAAAACTGTTTTCCTCTAGATAAGTGAGGAAAGTTGAGTGCTGAAGTAATTTGTAACTTATTTAGTGCTTACAACGAGTTCTGAACAAGTGCTAAGATCAAAGAAACAGATGAGTGCTAAAACTAAAAAGCTGGCTAGTTGCAAGGGAAATTTTGAAAAACAGACTTTATGGCACCAGGAATAGTTTAACCCCAGTTAAGTTTGGGGGGGGGGGGCTTAGGAGCTCACAAACAGTCCTGGACACAGTATCTGACCTGCCACAGGAAAGGGGGGAAGCTAGCTTAGAATTTTTTTTTCCAGTAAAGTGGAAATGGAGAAAGCTGGAATAGAAGTTAATTCAACGTTAATAATCTGAGTGGGTTGGCCTTCACAAATGTTTTCTATTAGATTGAGTGAACTAATGACACTAGACATAGAGAAGTGTCACAGATCAAATATACAGTATGGGCGGGCAACTGCAAAGCCACCAAGTATAAGAACACACAACACAAAAAAAATAAAGGGAAGGAAAAAAAAGGGGTGTGAAAAATTAAAAAGTTCCTTTAAAAAAAACAGCCAAAAAATAAAAA
>NC_056729.1:507220604-507328865 GCF_019279795.1 Protopterus annectens
GAATGACACCCAGGTCCGGGGCCCCATCTACGGTCTCCCAGGGGGCATGGGATAGAGTCCCCCCTCGGGGGCACACACAGACATGACCCTGTCAACCCAGGTCAGGTCCAGGGTCTGGTGCATAGTGAGCTCCACAGAGGCTTGGGGGATGTCCTACAGCACCTTGGAGCCCTCAGTACACAATCACAGGGTCCACATGCTCCTCCTGCTCAGCTTCCAGCCCAGGCACCTTCAGGGCTGTGAAGCTGGTGTTGTGACTGGCAATATATATATATATATATATATATATATATATATATATATATATATATATATATATATATATATATATATATATATATATATATATATATATATATATATATATATATATATATATATATATATATATATATATATATATGGGGTACATTCAGACATCAGTTCCATGATCTCTAACTCTCCTTCCTGCACAGCTGCACTGTTCTGCCTTGCTACAACACAGACAGGTGTCACATATGGACACAGTCTACCATTAGAAGGGCATATAAAGGGACAGATCACAGGTAAGCCTATTACACACCTATGGCATTTCAGCATGCTACATTACATGTTAACTTGAGTGTCCTGCAAGTGGTGGGCTCCGAAACCCATGTGTCCATCATTATGTCATTACTTCCACCACCAGCTATTGGCCACAGTAATATACATGTTTTCCATTACACAACACACACTATGATGGCTTACATCTTGTCAGTCAGTGCTGCTCCGCACAGTTGATGGGTATGGCCCACTACCCACAGAGACAGACACTATTGTCCATAGCAGTTGTTCAACTGGACAACATTACAACAACACCTGATGGCACATATATCATTCCACATCATCTATCCCTTTATTATGGACCAAGTACTACAGTCAATTACATGCATAAATACTTCACATACCTGTTGTGGGAATGATGTCTGTTCTGGATAGTTTGCTTGAATGTTTTTTTGTGTTGTTTTTTTTTTCCTTTGCCTTTGGCTTGGCTTTTAGCTTTTTTCTTTCACTCACTCACTCACTCACTCACTCACTCACTCACTCACTCACTCACTCACTCACTCACTCACCACTCACTCACTCACTCTCTTTCTCTATCCTGTTCTCTCTCCAGTAAATGGAGTGAGCTGCTTTGAATAGATTGCAGCATGGATTTTGTAGGTGATGCACATGATCAGGTGATGGCCTTTGCAACAATCAGTGCCCTCCACTTGCTACCTGCATGCAGCATATTGTGTAGTACTTCCAATTACCACTGTCATGGAAACCCACTACTATAACCCCCTACATTATGTGGGCGTGGTCCCTTTACCTTTCCTGTATGATGGACATCTTTCCTGTGTGTGGGCAGCAGTGTTACAGACAGCAGGTAGCAATACCTCTTACAAGAGAACTTGCAGACTCAGGCCAGCTACATATTTGTATAAGGTTCCAGAACTACAGACAGAGTGTGAGTAGTGTTGTTATATGCATTGTATAGCACCAGTGTTACAGGGTTTGTGTGTACATACTAGTTTAACATGGAATGCAGTCTGTCTGCATAGCTCTCAACTGTGGGCTTATCCACATAATGGCCAGAGGTGTGCCTGTTATGTTTTGTCTGTCCATCACACAGGTCTTGTGTCAAATATATCACTGGCAGTGTGTGTGTGTGTGTGTGTGTGTGTGTGTGTGTGTGTGTGTGTGTGTGTGTGTGTGTGTGTGTGTGTGTGTGTTGAGTGCTATCAGTACATGGCTACATTCATTTGTGTTTCTGACTTCATATTCCTGACTAAGGGTATGTTGCAGACTATCCTGTAACACCAGCAAATTGCTCAGTGTATGACAACACTATTTCACATATGGGCTTGTGTTCCGGCCTCTGTCATCCACCTACATACCAGGCTCTGTCCATATGACATGCAGTAAGGGGTTGTTATGTAGTGGCCTGTGATTATGACATGCTGCCATTCCTGCCATCATTCCAGTGCTGTTGTGGCCCCCACACATAATGTGGCATTGGGTCCATATATATGTGGATTTCATCTGCACAAAACATGTGTGCCCTTCTGCAGTCCAGAGGTCAGTGTACGTAACAGTGTTATATGCCCCTGTAAGTCAGTCTATGGCAGGGGGTATGCACCATAAATAACCTAGGCTGTTACAACAAGTGAGGGATATCAGTAGTAAGCTGCGTTATAGTATATGGCTGTACATAACCATACATTTCACCTTGGGAACATTGCTGGTCTACTGCTTACTGCCATACAGACTGTTCTATTTGTCAGTGTGATTGTGATGTTTTCAGTTATGCATTGTTATGTAACAGATACATAGAGTTGTGACTACTTAAGTCATTTCCCCCTAGGGATTGCGTACAGAGTGTAGTTAGAGACTGCTGGACAATACATCTGCATTACTTACTGTTGATTGATTGTTATCTTGTGGCCTAGTCTGTCTTTACTGTTGTACTACTTGCAGACCTTAGCCTGGACAGCGACATATGTTATGCTTTCAGATTACTGTATAAAATGATCTGCTTGAGAGTTGCATTAATCTGTTTGTATGTATTTCAAAGTCTAAACAGCTATATGACATGGCATATACAACTGTAATAGTACACAAATAAAACCTTCTTATGTATGCAAACCTGTGTGTGGTTTCATATCCTTTGACTTCTATGTGGGTATATGTTTCAGGCAACAATTGTCTTTTGTATGGGTGACTCATACACTGTCCATTTGATAATGTGGCAACTGCAGGAATACTGTCTGTTCAGTATGGTGTGCACCCTCTAAATATGTATCTTCCTATACATATCTCTGTGTGTGTGTATGTGTAGTTTTATATATTTATATATATATATATATATATATATATGTGTGTGTGTGTGTGTGTGTGTGTGTGTGTATACATATATATATATATATATATATATATATATATATATATATATATATATATGTGTATATACATATATGTGTGTGTGTATATGTATCTTTGGAATGTTTATTGCTTTCACATTGCACATTCCCTATGGTAGCCAGAGTGTACTGCATGATATGTTATTGATACCATCCTGACATCATACAGGTGGGATGGATTACTGTTAACGTCTTGTGCCCATGTTGTGTCGAGTCCTTGGTATGGGACTTGCAACAATTGGTATTGTATTGCAGGGCAGATATGTTTTGTTGTGGAGGAGGGGGAAGATATCAATACTTACAAGACGTATTTAGCTTGGGCCCCCTCACCCCCATTAATGGTGCCTTTGGTCATATATGTATTTATGTTCTCTTTTATATCTATAGATATATATCTGTATATATATATATATATATATATATATATATATATATATATATATATATACACACACACACACACACACATATATATATATATATATATATATATATATATATATATATATATATATATATATACAGACACACTCACACATACATCTATATGTATAAATATATTTCCTGTACTATTGAATGACTGTGCTGGATGATATGTTTGTGAAAACATCAGGGTTTTTTTATATCTGACATGGCTTAATGGTAAATCCCTTGGCTATGGTGTGCAGGGTCCTGGGTTCTAGTCTTGTAGAGGCTGTTTATTTTGTTGCTGGGCAGAACAAGGGCCATTGGATACAGAGTGATTAAGGCACTTTTAAGCAGGTGTAAGCAGGTTAGAGTGGGTTTGCACAACGGTAAGCACTGCTAACTTCCGGTTACAGTTTCTTATACTGATTTAGCTTCTCAATTGCTTAACCTGTGTAGGCATTGCTTACCCCCATGCAAGCAAGCTTAAACCTGCTTATTGCTGCTTAAAAGTGCTTACTCCCGCCTACCCCATGCTAATTTTTTTAAAAGAAATGAAAAAGGCTTGATAGGAAAGTGGTGATAAAGGGGCACAAAGAGGAAAACACAATAGGGAAAATAGCTAGGGATGTGCAGGATGGGTGTAGGGAAGGTCCATAGCTGCCCATTTCTTCTACAGCAACAGCTGTACATATACACTGATTTGGAGGTAGATTTGGACACTCAAACCCCTGAGAGAGGAGTGAGGACAACAATAATATGTTGTGATGCCAATTAGACCAGATTACATGTGTCCAGTGGACATGTATGTGAAATGGACAGCTATGTGTGGGGCGAGATTTTTTTTTTTTGGTAACAGATTTAGTTTTTTTTCCAGGTGAGAGTGGGATGTTGGGGAGGGATAGTAGGTATATTTGGGGAGGTAGGTTGGGTAGGATAACAGACAAGACAGCATACAGGGGCAGTATATGACACATGTGGGGGTACACACCATGATGGGGAGGGGTGTTTGGAAATCGGAAGCCCATGAGCCCCCTAGTGGATACAGTGGGACTAAGGTCCCCACCTATGGGCAATCACCACTGCATCTTCACAGCCCTAAAGGTGGCTGTGCTGGGGGCTGAGTAGCAGGGCCAGGCCAACCCTCTAGTTGCAACACGCTGCCCTCAAGCTGGCGTAACAGATCTCCAAACTCCCTGCAGAGCTTGCTATGCACCACACCCTGGACCTGGCGATGGGTGACAGTGTCCTGTCCGTGCCCGCTCTGGGGGGGGGTGTGCCCCATCCCCTGAGGTGGTTCCACCTGAAGGTGGTGCAAGACCAGTGGATGAGGAGGTCCCGGGGTGGGCTCCCGATGTGCTGGTGCCCGGGATCATGGCCAGATGAGTTGGGACAGGTGGGTCTGCTGGGACCGGCCTTCCCAAACGTGCTATGGTGTTTCAATTTTACAACATATGTGGGTTAGTAATAGTCAACACATTCTAGGATTAGGTATAACAGCATGCATAGATATTCCCATTAACCCAAAACACCAGATATGGAACAGTTGCATAGCAAACAGAATGCATGCATACATGGAACCACAGTGGCCATTGCAACAGCATGCAGGTACATTGATGGCAGCATGCCACCAATAAGGGAGTATTTCAACATGTCACATGCATAGAAGCAAATTTAAATATTTATCAAACAATAGGACATATGTCCCAACAGCAGATTTAATGAAGCACATAGCAATTGAGTTGTGTATTTAGTTTATTGTTGCAGATATGGTGGTGGGGGGGGGAGAAAGATGTCAATTAACAACTATTATATTCCTGTAGTTCTCATTACTTTCCTAGTCAGTGCTGTGATCTGTACCTTACAGGTATTAGTACACTACCCTATGTCCTTAGTTTGGACAGTGGTATGGATGTAGACAACTATATACATGAATTGAGTTTTACCTGCAGTATATACCTCTTACCTGGTATACCTGTGGAGGTATTGTTTGTTAACACTACCTAACTGTTTCTACACATATTTCCAGATTCCCGGTTGATGTTATGCACATACCTGTCCATCTCGTATTGCGCACACTCTGGGCATATCTTGATCACATGCAGGTGAACCGGGACGTATTTTGACTATTGCCCTCTTAAACCTTTGGTGAGTTGTACAATGACAGGTTTGTTTTCATTGACATTTTCCATATATGTACAGGTCTGTCAGTTATATGACATGAAATGCTGCCTACATGTCAGAAATTAGCATGCTGATATGGCAGTGGGACAAGGTAACAGCCTGCAGTTATGGGCTGATTAACTGGACATTCTGGACAGTTCTGTATGATTCTGCATACAGCTTACTACCACTCCCAGGATTCGAACCATGGCTGGGTCTGCAAAAATAAAACAGTGTCCATCACAGTTGAGTGTGCTATATAGATATTGCTGTGTATCTCTTCTCTGATTTCTGTCTATAAGTCTCCTGTGGTTTTACACTCTGACCTTGTAATTACAACACTCTTATACAGCATTTCCTAGACAGTTTTATTATGTAGCACAGAGTGGGTGACAGTGATGAGTAATACCTTATTATTCAGAACAACTGCAACACTAACATTGCCATACAATACCTGAGTAAACAGCACCAGTATAGGATATCAATTTTTTATTTCTAGGCACAGTTTTCATATCTGAGAGACCTGTGGGGGCAATGTTTGTTAGCACTACCTGAATGTTGCCACACATATTACCAGTTTCCACATTAGTATTATGCACATGCGTCTTACTCTGTTACTGCACACACTCTGGTCACAGCTTCACAACATGGGGGTGGAGATGGGAAATACTTGGCTTATTACGCTAGAGTGACAGGTTTGTTCTTATAGATGTTTGACAATCAGTTGTATCTCTTATTTTCTGCCTAAACATCTGGGATCATCCCACTGATTTGCCAGGGGGATAGCGTGACAGGCAGCAGATATGGGGCAATTAACTGGACATTCTGGACATATCTGTACAGTTGTGGGGTATGATTCTGCATACAGCCTACTACCACTCCCAGGATTCGAACCATGGCTGCGTGTGCTAAAAATACAACAGTTCAAATCTCAGTTGAGAGTGCTATTTGGATTATGTTGTCTATCTTTTCACTGTTTTCTAAGTCTCTCTCAGTTGTACTATATGACCTCATGATTACAACAGTCATATACAGACATTCCTACACATTTTATTTATGTAGCACAGTGTGGGTAACAGTGCTTAATACAACAGTACTATTAAGAGATTGCAACTCTACATTACCATATGATACCAGAGTAAACACATGCAGTCCAACAGTTAGACCTTTATTGTCAGGCTATTATGCTTTTATTTACATACAACCTATATGAGACTCTTCCTGCCATATTCTCTGGTGTATGCCGTACATGCCTTAAACAATAAAGGTTTTATACAGGCAATTAATTTTCTACTACTTTTAGATTTATTTCCTATGACAGTACATGCAAGAGTATTACTAACCTGCCTCGCATTGCAACTGCTGCAATCTATGGGCATGGGCTTCCTGGTTCGCAGCCCACTCATCTGCCACTGTGAAAGACATAAGAGGAATATTTAGCCATACCTATCCATAATATACATGAGCTGGCAATTATTAAACAGGTATTGGACTGATACTTACACATGGCTGGGACATCTCCTGTCTTCCTAGCCTCTTGGATCCACTGATCCACGAGATCCCTCGTTCTCCCCTTCAGATCAGCATAGTGATGCCTGACCTGCTCACCAGTTTGAGGTATGCCTGTGGCACTGGTGAGGTCACAGGCGAGATGGTCCCAGGCTTCTGCTTTGTATTGGGAACCTCGGTACTGACCCTGCAGCAGTCTCTGGTCATAGTCTTTAACAAGGAGTCCTGCCATGACTCTGGACTCCTGCATTCCCCAGCACTGCATCTGAAAGCTCGCACCCTCTCCCATACCAGTCATAGTGCCTACAGGAGGAAGCTGCAACCAGTTATGAGATGTATTCCCACCTGTTGGGTTTAAATAGGGCCGATTTCCCACACTTTGCCGTGATTGGACGGATTTGAAAATGATACGCTATGGGCAAACCTGCTTACCTGAGGCTGGCATTGCTTAAAGGGGTATACAAATAGGCAAACTGATGTAGCTGGCCTACACATTGCTTGCACCTACTAAGCTGGGCTGTGCAATGCTTAGCATTGCTTAATTTTTAATTTGTGTACTATTTGCTGTTTGGCATTGATTTAGTATTCATGACATGTTATATGTGTTTTTTATCCATGATTCATGTGCACATACACTGTATGGGGTCCTTGTGTTTATTAGGGATTTCAACACTTTTTTACAATGACACCTCACATCTGGGCTTAATGCAGTACTCCAGTTCACATATTTATGTTATGTAGTAGGTTATACAATATAAAACTGCATATAGATTCCTTTCACTTGTTAAGTTTGATTTTCCTATAGTGACGATCTGTTTGGTGATACCTCAATCTTATGTACTGCTGTGATGGCTTAGTGTTTAACTGCTGTGACTATAATGTACAGGATCCTGGGTTCAAGTCTTGCAAAGGTTGTTTATTTTGTTTCTGGCCAAAACAGCAGCTGTTGCATACAGAATGATTAAGGCACTTTTAAGCAATTGTAAGTGGGTTTGCGCAAAGGTAAGCAATGCTAACCTCCAGTTAAATATGCTTACAGAGAGTTAGCTTCAATATTCTTAACCTGTGTGCACATTGCTTACCCCTGTGCAAATGGGCTTAAACCAGCTTACTACTGCTTAAATATGCTTACTCTTGCTTAATAATGCTTACTCCTTCTTATCCCCACTCTAATTTAGACAGTAATGTAAAATGGTTCTTGGGAAGGTGGTGGATTTGGGCACCCTATGGATTTATCGTTCATTAGACATTGTACCTTCAATTTCTATCCCTGATTCATGTGTGCATATACTGTATCGGGCACTTGTGTTTATCTGTGTATTTTACAACATTATGACAATGACACCTCACATCTGCATTTAATGCAGTACTCCACTTCACAAATATATGTTATTTAGTAGGTTATGCAACAAAAATATTGTTCATAAACTGATTTGACATGGAAAATGGAATATACTGGAGTGACACTTGAACCGGGAATGACTGCTCATAAGGTGAATGCTCTGCCCACTACACTATTGCAGTACTGCTTCATTTGCCTATATATTGATATTTATCCTCTTGCGCCATTTCAGCTGTAATAAACATAGATAAGCAATGGGCAAACCCGCGCACCTACGGTTAAATTGTATCTGTTTGATAAAAAGAAATTAGTTTGTTTATATTTTATATTATAACGATTGGTCTTATAAACTTGGGCGGATGTTGCTGGGGGTATGCGAACACCTATGGGCGGTCTCGCTCATTCTTATTGCTAACCTGGTGTTCTTGCTTGCAGGAGTGTGTATATTCTTAGAACTCTGCTCTCAGACACGCCCCCTGCGCTCGTTCACACTCCGTGTCTGTTTAGAAGCTCATCTGGGGGTATGATTTTCTGTTTAATCTAGAATTTTTTCTATACGTTTGATCAGATTGCAGTATCTGTTGTCTCTCACCTTCAATTAATGGTTGATAGGATCTATCCACAGAAAATGTGACACAGTAATTATGCAATTATATTTCAACAGGAGACTGAGAATGGTTTAGTAAAACTGCCACTTCTGATCAATACAGTGAGGAAAAGGCCAGAGTTTATGAGGAAAAGCAGAAAAACAGATATTTAAAAAAATGGCTGAGACGTATCAACAATTTCTAAACCTACAGCCTCTCTTTACTTGGAAGCATATTTAGTCACCATGGTCCCAGAGTTCAGTAGCATTTACTTGTTATACTGTACAACCTGTATAATACTACTCCATGAAATGTGGCATTGTCATTGTATAACCACACCTTGAAGGTGATTCTGTGATTGGATTGTGCAATTACATTTTTTGCAGGAATTTTTAATCACTTTTTATAATTGTATTACTTTATGAGTGTTCAGTCATTTTGTATTTTGATAAGTGGGAAACAAACATTTATTTGAATCAGAGGACATACACGATGACTACCATTCATCATACACAGACCAAAGTTCACTTATTTGGTAACAATTGCAGATTTTATCTTTGCTATGGTAAAATCATTTCCCTGGGAGATACTATCACATGCCTTATCATAAAACAGTTGCTTGATCATAGCTGATGGAATAACTAAATTCTTATAAAACCACCTGCACTGATCAAAACAGTTTTTGCAGGATGACAAGCCTATCCTCCATGCCCTTATTCTTATATTACTCCACGCCTACACAAGAGTTGGAAAAGGAGAAAATCTCCTCAAAATATGTAACATGTGTCTCTCACATATGACACTGTCACATACAGTGACAACAGCAAAGAGATGAAAGGAAAGATGGTGAGTTGTAACACTGAGGATGTTTCACTGGTAAGTTAAAACCTGACAAAATTTGACTCAATGATTCATAGGGAGGACAAGTAAAATCATCTTTTCTTTTCAGCAAGCCCTAAGCATGTCTATTATGCTTATTCTGGTGGAAACATTATACACAGGCCAGGATTCAGAAATAAAAACATTAATGTGGCTTTGCTGAGTAAAACAGCATGAGGAAAGTTGCCCACTGTTGCCCACTGTGAGCCAAGTATGCAGAAATAGGAACTTAGCATAGATCTGCTGCATAACTATTCTAGTCACTCATATAATTGGACACAGTGAGATATAGACCTCAATACAGTAGGTCACGTGACTTGGGCCAGTATCAGGCAGATGGTGTACCCATGAAGATGTGCATGCACATGTTCTTAGATCACCACTCCTGCACAACACTGCAAAAGCACAGCTGACAACAATTACAAGGGTTACACAGTCAATTACTAACCTTGTCTGTATTCTAAATGAAAAGAAATTGGTCAATAGATCAATCAGAATGGGAGAAAAACAAACAGTGGAACATAAAGAAGGACAAAGGGAAAGAAAGGATGATTTTGGAAGGAAGAAGGTAATATTTCTTATTTTCAGGAGAGGTGACCTGTTTTATCTTTAAGAAGGGTAGATGGAAGAAGGTAACAAGGGGTAGACAAACAGACGTATAACACAGACAAAGATAGAGTGGTGTTGATACAAAAGGGGAGGGCTACAAAGGAGATATGCAGATGAGTGGATGGAGGGAGGACAAATGGTGATAGGAAGGACTGAACAACCAACTAGGAAAGGGAATGACACACAAAGAAAGGGAAAATCTCTCAAATGTTTGATATTTCCTAAAAACAGTGAGTTTTCTCCTAAATATCAGAGTGCCATGGAATACCAAGTGACCACTTTAAATTGTGTTTGTTTACCATTTGGCTAACTGTGCCACTACATCCTCAGTCTATTACTATTATTGTCACTTGAACCACAACTGTGCATGTCTGGTTTGCCTCAGAATATCTTGTGAACTTCTGAGAGTTTTTTTCATCTTTACAGGAAATTGCCTTCAATACTTACACAAATTGTATCTCTACCACTGCAGAAAGTGAATACGATGAACACGTGATAATGTGCTTTGGAAATGTTGAGTTTCACATTTCTAGTATAAGATTCCATTTGATGCTACATGCAGGTCTGCAACTTTGATAGATATTAATAGAAGAAGAGCTTCTCTTTTGGCTGTTCCCATTAGGGGTCGCCACAGTGTATCATCTGTTTCCATTTCTTCCTGTCCTCTGCCTCTTGCTCTGTCACACCAACCACCTGTGTGTCCTCTCTCACCACATCCATAAACCTAATTTTAGCCCTTCCTCTTTTCCTCTTACCTGGCAGCTCCATCCTTAGCATCCTTTTCCCAATATACCCAGCATCCCTCCTCAGCACATGTTCAAACCAATGCAATCTCACCTCTCTGGCTTTGTCCCCAAACTGTCCAACCTGAGCTGACCCTCTAATATACTGATTCCTAACCCTGTCCATCCTCGTCACACCCAATGCAAATCTTAACATCTTTAACTCTGCCACTTCCACCTCTGACTCTTGCCTTTTTGTCAATGCCACCGTCTCCAACCCATATAACATAGCTGGTCTCACTACCCTCTTGTAGACCTTCATTTTCATTCTTACTGGTACCATTTGTCACAAATCACTCCTGACACTCTTCTCCACACATTCCACCCTGCCTGTACTCTATTTTTCACCTCTCTTCCATACTCACCATTACTCTGAACTGTTGATCCTAAGTGCTTAAACTGATCTACCTTCGCCAACTCTACTCCCTGCATCCTCACCATTCCTCTATCCTCCCTCTCATTCACACACATATATTCTGTCTTAGTCCTGCTGACCTTCATTCCTCTCCTCTCTAGAGCATATCTCTACCTCTCTAGGGTCTCCTCAACCTGGTCCCTACTCTCATTACAGATCACAATGTCATCTGCAAACATCATAGTCCACGGGACCTCCTGTCTGATCTCGTCTGTCAACCAGTCCATCACCACTGCAAATAAGAAAGGGCTCAGAGCTGATCCTTGATGTAATCCCACCTCCACCTTAAACGCATCAGTCACTCCCACCACAGACCTTACCACTGTCACATTACCCTTGTATATATCCTGTACCACTCTTACATACTTCACTGCCACTCCCGACTTCCTCATATAATACCACAACTCCTCAATAGGCACCCTGTCATATGCTTTCTCTAAGTCCACAAAGACACAATGCAACTCCTTCTGACCTTCTCTATATTTCTCCAACACTCTCAGAGCAAGCATCGCATCTATAGTGCTCTTTCCAGCATGAAACCATACTGCTGATCACTAATCATCACCTCCCTTCTTAACCTACCTTCCACTACTCTTTCCCATAACGCCAAGGTGTGACTGATCAGTTTTATCCCTCTGTAGTTACTACAGCTCTGCACATCACCCTTATTCTTACAGATAGGTACCAAAACACTTTTTCCTCCATTCCTCAGGCAACCTCTGACTTTCCAAGATTTCATTAAAAATCTGGTTAAAAACTCCACTGCTATTTCTCTTAAGCACCTCCATGCTTCCACTGGTATGTCATCTGGGCCAACAGCCTTTCCATTCTTCATTCTCTTTATAGCTGTCCTTACTTCCTCCTTGCTAATTTGTTTCACTTCCTGATTCACTATCCCCACATCATCCAACCTTCTCTCTCTCTCATTCTCTTCATTCATCAGCCCTCAAAGTACTCTTTCCATCTGCTCAACACACTCTCCTCGTTTGTGAGTACATTTCCCTCACTATCCTTTATCACCCTTACCTGCTGCACATCTTTCCTAGCTTGGTCCCTCTGTCTAGCCAATTGGTACAGGTCCTTTTCTCCCTCTTTAGTGTCCAACCTTTCATACAGCTCTCTAAATGCCTTATCCTTAGCCTTCACCACTTCTCTCTTTGACATGCGCCTCATCTCCTTATACTCCTGTCTACTTTCTTCATCTCTTTGGCAATCCCACTTCTTCTTCACCAGACTCTTCCTCTGTATACTCTCCTGTACTTCCTCATTCTACCACCAGGTCTCCTTGACCTCCTTCCTCTGTCCAGATGTCACACCAAGCAATAAACAATAAACAATAGAAGAAGAGGTCATCTTCCAACATTTATTTCTGTAAGAATACATGCTGTAGTCATTTGTATGCCTTCACATTGTACACATGGACATAGTTATTAAAATATTCAATTGATACTCTGATGTTCTTTTTTCTCCAATCAAGCACCATGACCATCCAACTTCATTATCTGCTTTCTGATGAAACACGCATTCCTTTAAGGTGATGACATCACTGCCGTTATACAGTCTTATTTAGGCATTCTCAAACCAAAGTATGAAACTAGTTTAGGATTGTCTTCAACGTGTTTCCTCAAGATGTTTCAAGTTCCTCCTACAACCCAAAAACCTTCTGTTGTATAAATTGTTGATCTTTTAAACTGCTGGTAGGAACACAACCAATGTAAAATTATGTGTCTCTGCATCTTACAATGGAATATCATTCCATTCAGAGCTGGTTCTTTCTCTCCCACACACTACTTGCCTAGGCAAGCTCTGGCCCCTTTGAAACAAATCATATGGATATGTGCTTGGTTTTGCATCAACAGCATGATTATTATGGCTATAGTTTGTGTCATTTTTTGTCACTTCTGCTTTTAAACTTTTTATTCTGAGTGGTGATATCCCACAATCCTATTGGATGTGGGAGAGGTTAAACTATTAGGTATGCAAAGTTCATGATGATTAGCTATACACATTTTTGGCCACATACTCCTACTTACTGAGAGCCTTTTTCCAGATTTTGATCTCTGGAGGTTGAGAAGTTTGCCATGAAGGGGAATGCAGGGAGGTAAGAGACACCTGCCAAGCTGCACAGAGGAAAACCTAGCCAGCAGACACTCACCACCAAGACTGCACTCATGACAAGCCTCAGACATTGGTAGCTTGATGGTTTGGTCTATATAACCGTGTCACTTTGCAAATCACATGAGCGTGCTCTATAGGGTTCTAATTGACGGGACAACCTTTGACAGGCTGCAGAGCACTCTGCTTGGTGACTGTTGGGGGTGCAGCAGATGTTGGCAATACTAGTGGGAAATACTGAATGCAGTCATACCACTTCCATTTCCATGGTTGACACTGCACAAAACATGAATGCAAATGGAGGAAAAACTAAAACAAGAAAAGGATAAATAATATAATGAAAAAAGATGACAGCAATAAAGAGAAAGAAAAATGACCTGCAGGTTGTGTTACACCTTTGTACAACAGGCCTTAGAAGGGGAGAATGTTCTCAGCTGAGTGATGGCAACACAGGAACAATGCACAGGCTTGAGGTGCACCTGTGATAGGATTGTTGGGATGAAAGGGCAAGATGAGATAGAAGATATCCTGTCACCACTGTGTAGGTCAGTGATACAATGTATGACCATCAACCAGTGTGAGTGCACTGAGCACCAAGATCAAGATGCAAGGGAAGAGCTGCTTGATTTAATAGAGATGGACAGACATATTAACATCAATGAAAGAAATAGATTATATAAAGTCAATAAAATCCAAAATGTTAGAAGCCTGATAAAACAGATAAACACAGTAATGAAGACTATTAACAGAAATTCATGTAATATAACAAAAGTAAACAGGATATATTACTGTGCAGCAAAATTTACCACAAAAGTACAGGGCAGTAAGGGAAAGGGAGGGAAGAAATCAAATGCCATTATGAAAGTATTGAATACAGAAAACTATAAAGCAATTAGATAAGAAGATTCACTGAAGAGTACAGAAGAGGGAACAGATCAACAAAAATACTTAAAAAGACAGTATGATAAAAGCAACATGAAGTATTAACAGACCAAGATCTATCATACACTATTGCAAATAATAAACTAAAGATATCATTACAGGCAGAAAAACATAGAAGATATGCAGATAAATATAAAAGAAAGGTACATAGCAGGTACAAATATGACTCTGTCATTGTACATGTAGGTGTGAATGACCTGAGATGTACTTCCCTGGACTACATGAAAAGAGACATGGAGGAGCTCTTGGATTATATAGCCTAGGCGGGTATGACCCTTGCCCTGAGCAGCATTCTACCATCACCCAGAATGATACCACAGTACAAGCAGAAAATGATTGATTTCAACAATTGGCTAAGTTTCTGGTGTTATTCTAAGGGGATTCAGTATCTGCCTACCTGGGATGACAGGATTGACAGACCTCGATCCTTTGCCAGAGATGACCTGCATCTGTCATCTGTTTCCGGACACTGGCCAAGGCTCTTGCCACCCCTATAGTACCTTTTTTGGCAGTGTTCCAAAGACCAAATTACTACTGTAACAGCTACAAACAAATGCAATTTAAGGGTCATGCTGGTCAATGCTAGAAGTCTAAATCTCAAAATGCACTCACTTGAATTACTCCTTAAAATGGAGAACATCGACATTTGTGCTGTAACAGAGATCTGGTTCAAGGCAGCAGAAAGCACCCCTGCACTACCAGGCTACAAATCATTCCACACCTTTCGGCCCCAGAACTTGGACTGAAGCTCCAAAGGTGGTGGTGTTTCCATATTCATAAAGGATGCACACACCTCCAGACTGGTAGCCCAACATAACGCATCTGAGATACTTTAGGTGCAGCTAACATTGGGTAAGACAGTGTTTCAGGTCGTAGCCTGCTATAGGTCCCCAAGCATGTCCCAAGAGTCACACTCCACATTCCTAAACACTCCAGAGAATATTAGGGTCCAACCTAACACTCTCATACTGGGCGACTTCAACTACCCCTCCATTAACTGGGAAAACTATTCATGTACCAATACATTTGCCCAACACTTTCTGGAATTCATTAACTCCAATGCGCTGGACCAGCTCATTCTTACCCTCACTAGAGGTAGCAACACCCTTGACCTGGTCATTACTAACATGGGAGACAGTTGCTCTACACCAATAGTCAACTCTTCCTGGTTAGATCTGATCACAAGCTAATCACCTTGGAAAACCACATCCCTCCCACCCCCCAACAAAGGTAACCACCATGAAAAACTTCTACAAGGCTAACTTTAGGCTACTAAAAACAGCGGTGGCTAACTTCATGGCACCCATGCAAATGGAGAATAGTTGCATGACCACCAAATCATACACCAATGCACTGTACGAATACGTACACAAATGCACGGTTCTCGCCATAACCAATAGAACTAAGACGCTCTCCTCAAAAAAAAAGGAAGCCAATCAGGTGGTCCCCTGCCATAAACAAACTCTACAACAGAAGGAGGAAACTGATGCAGAATAAGGTGAAGTCCCAAGACTGGAAAAACTCCCTTATCAGCCTCAACAAAAGGTTGAGATCCCTCATCAAATCCTCTAAAGCTAGCTATGAAAACAGAATTGCAGCAGATAGTAAAGACAACCACAAGGTCTTCTATAGTTATGTAAAGAATCTCCATGGCAATACCCAGATTTGCTCTGAGCTACTGCACAATGGTACCTCCTATACCGAGCCAACAGATATTGCAAATATACTGGTGGACAGATTCAGTGCTAACTTTACCCCTCTCTCCCCCCGGAAGGACCAATCACAATACCAGTAGATTGCCAGGCACCCAGTATTACTGCTGCACAGGTTAGAACAGCACTGTCCAAGGCCAAGAATACAGCTTCTATGGGACTTGACAGTATCCCTGGCTGTGTTCTACATGAACTACAGAGTGAACTGGCACCTCACCTGTGTGCCCTGTTCAGTCACAGCCTCAACTCAGGCTTTGTCCCTACCGAATGGTGCACTGCTACAGTCATCCCTCTCCACAAAGGAGGAGCGACTACAGACCCCGGGAACTATCACCCCATTAGTCTGACGAGTCTGATATGCAAAGCTATGGAACGCATCATCATGGACCTAATAAACAAGGATACAGGGAATCTCCAAACTATGGATCCTACACAGTTTGGTTTTGTGAAGGGTAGATCATGCCTGCTCAACTTGGTCGACTTCTTTGAGTCAGTCACCAGAACTGTGGATGAATGTAAGGTGGTTCATACAGCCTACCTTGATCTGGCCAAGGCCTTTGATACCATTCCCCACTCAGGAATCATAGAAAAACTTACTAAGCTAGGCATCAACCCCTGTATCACTAGGATGGTTGTAAACTGGCTCACAGATAGATCCCACAGTGTGAAAGTAAATGACTCCAAGTCAGACTATCGACTAGTCACGAGTGGAGTCCCACAGGTTTCAGTCCTGGTTCCTCTCCTGTTTGGTATCTACTTCTTTGAAGTCCAGGTCAACGCAAAGGGACTCTGGCTGACAAAGTTTGCAGATGATTGCAAGTTGGGAGCCATTATTAACTCCCCAAGTGTTGTTGACATCCTACAGAAAGGCCTCAATGAGACCAACGACTGATGTCAGAACCATGGCCTTAAGCTCAATGCCAAAAAATGTGTCTTCATCCCCTTTGGGAAAAACCCGGTTCCCTTGAATTACAACATTGATGGTAGTTCACTGAACACAGAAGACGTTATAAGAGATCTGGGAACACAGGTTGACAGCAACCTCTCTTTTGACTACCACATTGCCACTGTGGTCAGAAAGTCCTTCTATGTGGCACATTTCATTACTAAGGGTTTTGCATCCAGGAAGAAAGAGGTCATTGTCTCCCTCTACTCTTCCCTCATTAGGCCAATCATCGAGTACAATGCCCCATTTGGCATGTACCTCACTAGACACCTGCAACAACTGGAGAAGCCGCAAAAGTACCTCACAAAGAGGATCCTAGCCCTTAAACACTTGTCCTATATAGACAGACTCAGAAAACTCCAACTATTCTCTGTCTCATAACATCTACTTAGAGGCGATCTCTGCTTGACTTACAAAGCCATGTCTGACCCAGCTCTGTTAGAAACGCTACATTTAAAGAAATCCCAATCCCTCCACACCACACGCTCCAGAGACCTCAACCTTATTACCACAAGCTACAGAACATGATGGAGGGACAGGTTCATAACCCAGAGTCTGCCCATGCTATGGAATAGACTTCCCATAAATGTCAAGCAGAGCACCTCACTGGCCCTCTTCAAGAGAAATCTTGATGAGTGGATGAGAAATAGAAAGTTCACCCCGGGGATCACTCCAGTGGCTCTACTTGACAGAGGCACTGGGAACTAAGGTTGGGTGGCATGATGCCAGGGTAATCCTATGGGCTAGGCTTGCAAAGGCTCCAGGGCCATTAGCCTAGTACACACCTATGAACCTATAATAAGCAATTCATTGATGATCCAAAAAAAAGTTTTATAGAGAATTGAGAAACAAAGCAAAAGGAATAGAAACACCATGAAAAAAAAGATAAAAAATAGACTAAATTTAAAGAAATATTTATGAAAACCCTGTAAAATGCAACACAGATGCTGAATAGACAGAAGAAGTAAAATAAACAGTAAGAAGTTCAAATGTACAGTATATGAAATGGGATGAAGTAATGGCCAAAGAAATTGAAACAAAATTAAGAACAGCTCCTAACTAGAAAACCCCAGGCCCAGATGCAGTACCCAACTTCTGGCTAAAAGTATTAATGAATAGCCCTGAGTAAGAACTACCTGTATGCACACACCAAACAGACACCAATCTGGTTAACAACAGGAAAAAATATTTTCCTCCTTAAGAGTGACCCTTCAAGCTATCCTAAAAACTATATAATTTGCCTTCCGACGATGTATAAACTATATACTGGAACTGATACTGATAGAGTTTATAGTTATTTATTAAAAAACTCAATCATGGCAGTAGAAGAACATGGTAACAAAAGAAAGTCATATGGAAAAAGGATCATTTGTTGTTAAAATTATAATAGAAAATTGTAAAAAGGGGAAGAATATAAGTATGGCGTGGATAGATTACAAAAACATTTGACAACATCCCACACTAATGGATAAAGGTGTGCTTCCAGATGTATAAGATATGCCCTACCCTGATTGATTATATTACAGTGACCATGAAAACCAATTTGCAGCTAAGCCATGATAAGGGACAAATTATTATCTCAGGGATAAAAATTCGAAGGCGGATTTTCCAGGGTGATTCTTTGTCACTACTGCTTTTTTGTCTTGCTTTTAACCAATTAAACTGTCTACTTAACAGATTTGGTCATGGTTACAATTTAGCTCCCAGACAACAGCAAAGTCTAAAAACTTCTCATCTTTTAGTGGATGACTTAAAACTATATAGTTCATTAGATGATGAGCTGCAAGCAAAACTGGAAGTGGTCAAAACTTTTCAGATGATATAAGAATGTCAATTGGTCTTGATAAAGGTACAAAAGCAACTTTTTAAAGCAGGAAAACTGCAGCACCAAGAAAACATCAGTTTGGGACACGAGTGTGATATAAAGAAACTTGAACAGGAGGGAATGTATAAATATTTGGGAATTGATGGAGGATCAACAATAAAACTTGAGCAAATGTGAATAAATTTCAGAAAATAATATTTTAGAAGACTAAAATTAATACTGAAAACAGCCATGACATCTAGGAACAAAGTAGAAGCTATAAACCAATTTACTCATCCTGTATTTACTTACAGTTTTGGGTTGAGTGACCGGCCCCAAATGGTATTGGATCAGCTGGGCAGGAAAACAAGAAAAATGATTCATTCTTATTAAATGATATATAAAAATCAGTATATACCAAGATTATATATCTCTCGTTCTTTAGGAGGTATGGGTCTCCTCAAAAACTGATTACACGCATATATGTGCAATTGTAGGATTGCCTACATATCTGTTGACCTCATCAGAAATGAACATACTGAAAGTGTTGAAACATGAAGAGAACAAATCTAAGATGGCTTCCCTGCTTAGTTTAGCAGAAGCAAATCAGTGTAAAGTGGGAATTGAAACCAAAGCAGAAGTAGATGAAAATCAAGCAGCAACTGAATGTGCCAAAAAAACAAAAGAGAGAATATAAGGAGAATGATCAGATGAGAAGGCAAGAAATGTGGAAAAATCAGAAATATAGTTGCAAACTCCTGGAACAACCTTATGTCAATCAGGATCTAACACAGGAATGGTTAAAGAGAAGTGAGGTTAAATAAAAAGTTGAAAGGTGAATATTAGCAGCCCAGTATAGTGGACTATGTACAAAGTCCATTGAAAATGTGGTAGAAACATACAAATGCAGGTTCTATAAAACAGAACTGGAAAAATATTGCACACCTTGTGGCTGGGTGTAATACACTAATGGCAGATGGCCTGTATACTGAAAGGCATAACAATGTGGCAAGACTGTTGCATTGGGGATTGTGAAAACATTACAATATTGAAGCATCTGAGAAGCATTGGAAACATGAGCCACAGAGCATTATAGAGAATGATGAAGCTTACATCACATGGGATCACTCATTATCAGCAGTTCAAAAAACAAATGTGAGAAAACCAGATACAGCAGTCCATCAAAAGAAGACAAAAGTAGCACTGATCATTGAAATTCCTACACCTAGTGATTATAGTGTCTTATGTATAGAGAACCGCAAAGTTATAAAATACCAGAATTTACTGTCTTGTTCATTGATAGATATGGTACCGATACATGTAATTCCACATGTCTTGCAGAAAGAGTTAGTTCTGGGCACATTGCGGTTGCTGTAAAGAGCACTTTTGGCTAACATCAAAGACTGAAACAATACTAATTTCATGAACTTTAATCCTACTTTGACTTAGGAGTGTTGTCTGGTCCTGCCATGGTAGTAGAAGCCCAAAAGAAAAAATTAAACTGGCATCAAAGATTTGCAGAAATAACCTAAATGTACAAATTAATTGCAAAGCCCTGAATAATTAACTCTGTATGAGCAGTTACTATAGCCAGTGAGGCAGATACTGGGATGTATGGCATGTGTTAGTACCACATGACATGTAACATGCCACAGAATGCTAACAGGAGTATATAGGGGCACATGTAATTCCTGCGCAATACTGCACCATGGCAAATGACAAATCAAATGCATTGTTACACAGCAGCCCAATATTTGTAAGCCAGAGGGATTCCAGAAACACCTGGCACAGTCATTGGCAATGGCATGGCAATCATACAGTACATCATTTCAGGCAGATGTGCTCTGTATACAGTACCTGATGGTGGTCACATAATTATAAGACTATGAACAATACAAATTTGAAAAGTACCCCGGCACAGACCTACTCCTTCAATTATGTTGTCATATCCAATGTCAGTTTATTTTGCATGCAAAGGTACTCTCAGGCATACCTGCAGTGATAAGGACAGCAGTGCAGTTACACCTGCATTTACAATCAATTTGAGAAACTAAGCAAAACAAAACTATATGTAAAGGTTAAATTATTGAAAGGGGTTGCAAGCCCAGACAGTGATATGTGAAGCAGATGAAGAACAGAAATTCCAGCATGACAGCAATTCAGTACTCATACCGCTATACCTGGACAGGTGAGCTTACCTCCACTGGCATATCAATCTATTCTCCTGAACCTCATCATGAGCTGAGCGATACAAAACATGAAAAAAAAGCCACAAGCACAACATACTCACGGATTATAGAATTATAGGCATTTACTAGACTAATGACCATAGGGCCCTTACAAGCCTAGCCAAGTTTTACCCTTATTTCCATGATCAGCACCTATCATCCCAGTCCAAGAGGGACATAGGTGGAACCCCTGGGGTGAATTTATGCTTACCCATCCATTTGTCCAGATTGCATTTGAAGAGGGTTAATGAGGTGCTCTGCTTGACATGTAGTGTGAGTCTGTTCCAAAGGTGTGGTAACCTCTGGGAGACAAATCTGTCACTCCAGCAGGTTCTATCAATGTCACATACCAGGTAAAGGCAATTAGAGCGAGTAACCCATGTACCATTTGACTTACGGATATGCAGCACTTCCAATAAAGAAGGGCCAAAGATTGCCTTATATGCAAGGCAGAGATCACCTCTGAGTAGTCTGTATGAAACAGAATAAACTGACAGTGATTTTAGATGATCCTCATTATAGATTTTCAATATAGCTTAATTTTGTAAAAACATTCATGAGGGATTCCTACTTACTGTAGTCAGTTTCTCAGGCCTTAACATCTTCTTCTGATCAATCAAAAAGGTTACAGTGGAGGGGGCCAGAGCCTGAATGGCTAACTGAAAGCAGCAGTATTTTAGAGCTCCATATAACTAGTTAAATAAGACAGGAAAAATATTCTTTTTTTTTCTTCAAAGTATAAAATCTTATAGATAAAGGACTAATTTACATAATTAGAAACTCTGGTGAAGTTTTACAAATAATTTCCTGTCAAAAAAGCATGGAGATATATTCACTTGTTAAAATGAGAAACTCAAATAATTCTCATCAGGATGCTGCCTTAAAGAAGGAACTACAACAGCATCTACCCTGCAGGAGATGTCTTTGAAGATGGATGATTTTAAAGAGAACCTAGAAAATCTTAAAACAAGCATTCAAAAACAGACTGACACCCTCAAGGAAATGCTACAACAACACCAGACAAGGATAACAGGAATAGAGGTTTCTCTAAATGACTTAGAAAGCAGACTTAAGGAAGTGGAAACACAGAAAGAACTGCTTCTTAAAAAAACAGTTGGTTAATAAAGTAGATGACTTGGAAAATAGGGAGCGGAGAAATAACATCAGGATTTTTGGATTACCTGAAAACACAGAGGGTGAGGATATTATTTCCTTTTTATCAAGCTGGATCCCTGACTTTTTAAATTTAAAAGAAGGACTGTCCTTTGGCATTGAAAGGGCACACAGAGCTCTTGGGAAAACTGCCACTAACTCAAACTCTCCTCCTAGGTCAATAATTATCAAATTTATTTCATACTTGGACAAGGAACTGATTTTAAGATCTGCTTGGAGGAAGGCATCTCTAAAATATAAACAGAGCCTGATAAGATTTGATAACGACTATTCATCTAGAATAATGGAACAAAGGAAAAAAGTGTGGCCTGTGATAAAGTTTCTGAAACAAAATAACATCAAGGCACAACTTGCATATCCAGCTAAGATAAGAATACTGTATGCCAACGAGATGAGGACTTTTATTGACTTAGAGGAAGCCTCTTCATTTATTAAAACTAATAATGTGATTACTTTACCAGAAGATATGGATTGGATGCCACCTTCTCTCAAGAGAACAAAAGAAACAAATGTCTGGACAAATGTCAAAAAGAAGAAGCAAAAGACTGATACTGTTACAGCCAAATCTCTCAAAGCATCTACTATGATATGAATTGTTTTAACATTACTTTAAAGGACCGATTTTACTGCTTGGAATTTTAAAACAAAGGTAACTAACTACTGGAATCAGTACTTATGTATTATCGCAACCACATTGTAAACGACTGTTGATGTTTTCCGGCAGCCCTTGAAGCTATCATTTGGGAAAGAAAATCCACCTTTTTTATGATGCTATCATTACAACAGAAATTATATGTGCATGGAAACATAATAATGTTTTAAAATGTTATGTAGAATGCAAGTGTCGCTCTATTATCATTATTTCTCCTACTGAAGCTCCTGTTCATATTCAACTTTTCTTTCAGTGGACATCGTCGCACTTGTTATGTAACATCGTTTCATCCTGGCAATCTTTTCATTGCTGTCACCCCTCATGTAGTTAATCTTTGGTTATAAACAAATAAAAAGAAATGTGTTAAAAAAGAAAGAAAGATGCTGTTATACCCCGTAATGGTAATGCCATCAGGAGCTAAACAGTATCTTTGTAATGACATCGACATCAGGACATTATGCGAAAAAGAAGGAGAATCGAGATGTTGGAGAACTGAAGCATTTACTATTAATAAAATCTTGATAAAATATACATATGTACTTCACTGTCAAGCAGAAGTTGTGTTTATAGGTCGGGAAAGGACGCTACCTGGGAAAAGGAATTTGGACGTTATTCCTCTCCCTAGGTGAAAACCAAGCTGACAGAAAAATAATTAATACTTTACACACCTGTTCTTATGTTACTAGACATCATTTCGCAGAAACATAAGGAATTGTGCGACTTCTGCAATGTGGTTGCGATAATACGCAAGTACCCTGGAATCTTTATCTATATTTTTTGAAAATAGATGACACATGAGAGTTTTCACATTACCTCAGGTAGGTAAAACAGGGTACTTTTCTTTCACAGAAGGAGGGTTATATAACACACAAAATATTTATACTGTAAATCAACATACATAGTATTGGGCCAGATTCACGAAGGCTTGCAAGGAGTCTAAGAGTAGAGTAAGACTCCAGACAGTCAATATGTCTGTCAAGCGATCCAGGAACAGCCGGCAGGGCCGTGCATGGGAGCTCCTAAAACTACCCTTGCACAGACAGTGTTATGTTATCCAAATTACCTCAATTGCTGCTGAAAGCTATGCAAATGGGGTAAATTTGCGATCCAGGAAACACTAACCTGTCCAAGTAAGAGTAGTGTTATTTGCGGAAATGTACTCTGTTGGTAATGGAGTACCATTCTGCAAATAGCAAAACGGAGCTATAACAGCTCAAAATAAAGGACGCATCCAGTTGAGGAAGCATGCCAATGGCCAAATATAAGGCCATTGGCATTTTTATCTGTTGCAAAATAATAAAAAATATTTTTCCCCGACCTCTGATGTTTAAGCATAGCGCAGCGCTGCGCAAACATGCGGCGCTCTAAAAACCTGATAAAAAAATAAAAGCCAAAATAGGCATTTTATTAAAAATATTCATCTGCTATGCAGGTGAATGGCAGGCTGAAGACAACATGGTTACTGAGTAGTGGTTGCTAAGGGGGGAAGCTCAGTCTGAGAGATGTAACCAAGCATTACCAGGCAATCCTATGCAAATAAGGATAAGGATAGTGAATCCCAATTTTCACTGCCATGTGAACATGTCCCTAGAGTGTAAGAGTAGGATTAGGGGAGTAACAGAGTAGAAAATAGGTGACATCATGAGATGGTATGTATCAAAGACTGTAAGCTTATTGGAGCAGAGTGGCATGTGTTTGCTGTAAGTGACTCAGGACTGGAAGAGGTGTGTCTACAGTTGTTTAACTGAAACTCCGAAACCGAAGGTGTACTCTGTGGATATCACCAAAGTTTTTTGCAAAGATGCTTACACTGTGTGCATGCGTGTGTGCGCCTGTAAACCCGTCTAAGCCTGTGTGCGTGTGTGTGTGTCCGTGTAAGCCTGTGTAAGGCTGTCTAAGCCTGTGGGCATGCATGTGCAACCGCCTAAGCCTGTGTAAGCCTGTGTAAGCCCGTGTAAGCCTGTGTAAGCCCGTGCAAGCCTGTGGAAGCCTGTGTGCGCGCATGTAGACTTGTGTGCGCTTGTTTGCGAGTCGCTGCCCCCTGTGGAAACAGAAAGGGAAAAGGAAGGAAAAGAAGTAGTGGGAAGTTAAGCAAGGAGATCTAGCAGACCTGCCAGGTGAAATCAATCAGAATCAGCCAATTACACAGGCAGTACACTAGCCCAGCCCAGCCCAGCACTTAAAACTCTGCAAACAACATTCCCCCATGTTTTTTCTCAGAAACACTGCAACACTGCAGTCTACAAAGAGAAGTGAAAACTTAAAAAGCTCAACTGAGACAAAAAAATGTTAGGGGCTGCCATTGCTATTATAAGGCAACATGTGCAAGATGCTGAGGGTGGTGCCATTGTGAATGCTGCTGAGCAACCCACAGTGAGAAGACAGAGAAGAGTGTACAGACCCAGGGTAACCTACCAGGGGCTACATGAGCTGGAGATAGTGGAGCACTATAGAGTGGACAGAGACCTCCTGCAGCAAATTGTTGAGCTGTGCAGGCCACGCCTCACACACAGAACCAACAGAGGGGAACCCATCCCAGTGGAAACCAAGGTATGTGTTGGCCTAATAATACTAGCAACAGGTACCTTCCAGAGACCAACTGGTGATATGCTGGGGATATCACAGGCATCAGCATCCAGGGTACTGCAACAGTTCCTGAATGCCATGTCAGCACATGTCAGTGATCATGTATACTTTCCCAATTCCCGTGAGGTATTGGCAAGCAATATGCGTCTCTTCCAGCAAATAGTGGAATACCCTGAGGTAGTGAGTACAATTGACTGCACGCACATACATATCAAAGCATCAGCCAGTGAGCAGGGTAGGGCCTACATCAACTGCGAGGGCTTCCACTCCATCAATTGCCAGGTTGTGTGCAATGCCCAGGGCATAATATTGAATGTGTGTGCTGGCTGCCCTGGAAGCTATCACGATTCCCATATCTGGCATCTGACACAGCTGTACCAGACATGTGTCAGTGGGGACATCCCTGACGGTTACCTAGTGGGGGATGCTGAATACGCACTGGAGTCGTGGCTGATGACGCCCATCAGAAATGCACACACACCTGAACAAGAACTCCATAATGAGGCACACGCAGAAACACGAAATGTAATCGAGCGTGTGTTTGGGATGCTCAAGTCATGGTTCCGGTGCCTGGATACATCTGGTCGAGCCTTGCAGTACTCACCAACTACATGTACCCAAATCACTCTGACGCCAATATCTAAAACCCAGAAGCACAGTTTATTCAAAAAGATAATCCGTAGTACAAAAACAGAACATATACCAGGTCAAGCGCTTTCGTATTAAAACTTCATCAGAACAATTAAATGTCAATTAGTAACTTCTTTTATACATTTGACTTGATTGAACCTTAATTAATAACCTAAATAAAGTGACAGTGCTTAAATAAATAAAAGACATACTTCCGAAATAACTGACATAGTAAAAAATAGAAAGTAAATTAATAGAAATGTTACGGGATAAAGTACTAATACAAACCTTCTATAAAAATGTAAACGTAAAAGAAATACTTAATTGAGCCCAAGCAATAAAACATTCAAAGTTGCAAGGCCCTAAATTTTAATTCGTGTTTAATATTAACATGTTCATTCAAACCAGGGAATTCACTAGCATTTAATTTAAGTTGCCACCTAACTTCAGCCCTAAACAACTTGTTAGTCCAGTCACCCCCTCTAAAATCTTGTCCTACTACTTCAAGAATACCAAATTTAAATGAATGTGAAGGGAACAAATTAATGTGCTTAAATAATGCATTTTTCTCATCCTTTTTGTTAATACTATAACAATGTTCATAGATTCTTCTACTCAGTATTCTCTCAGTCTTACCCACGTAAAATTGTCCACACTCCTAACATATGGCTAAATAAACCACCCCCGTAGTGGTACATGTCCCCCCTACAAAGGTTATCTCCAAATTATAAGTTACTACTTGACACTTAATTGTTCTGATGAAGTTTTAATACGAAAGCGCTTGACCTGGCATATGGAGTGGAAGACCTGGCATATGTTCTGTTTTTGTACTACGGATTATCTTTTTGAATAAACTGTGCTTCTGGGTTTTAGATATTGGTTGTTTGTCTTTCTTGGTTTTGGTTACCACTCTTACACCCTTTTGGTTTTACATGTACCCAAATTGTCATGGTATATGCCATGCTACACAATATGATCCTGCGAAACAGCATGGGGCAGGGCCAAACAGCCCCCCACCATTGCCAAGGCCTGCACAGGCAGAGCGTGACTCAGAGGAGGAACAACCTGAGCCTGCCCCGGTAGGCAGAAGGAGGCGTGCCCAGTATGCCTTGGCCTTGGCAAAGAGGCAACGCATAGCACATACACTGGCTCAGTAGGAACCCTGGAAATGATACCTCTCTCTGACTCGCACATAAAATAAAAGGGATGCCTAACTTGACACTACCTGTTTCCAAACATGTATAGGGAGTGTAGTATGTGCATCCAACATAAGCAGCCCTGCAGCACCACCTGAGGCATGAATGCCATGTTTTAAGCAATATAAAGCAGTGCTAAGCAGCTTTTACCAATATTCAGTATATGTAAAAAAAATTGCCCATGCCAACTAGCGCAATGTCAGGCAATGTTGAGCAATGTTGGGCAAGGTCGGGCAAAGTTGAGCAAAGACAGGTAAACATGCTCGTATTAGCTTTACTGCCCCTTAAGTAGTCTGGTCTGCCCAGCATGAAAATAAAAATCAGTGATAGGGCTCAAACCCAGGATACTGTGCACTATAGTCACAGTACTGAACCACTAAGCCATGATAGCATTGCAGTAGCACAGACACAGCAGGACAATTGTACAGTAATGCAAACACCAAGAAATGCTGCAACATGCCCCTAAAGAGACATATGGGTAACCTCCCCCACAGGCCTATGTAGACAGAAAACATCAGGCCAGGAGCTCTGATGTGGGTTTTGTAGGCTATAAAGTTGCAATCTAATATATGTGGCATTGGATACTAAGAAGTGTAGTATAGTAGTATGCCTCAAGCCAGTAATGTGTCTAGCGTGTCGTGTAAATGCGTACTCCTGTAGTATCATAAACCAGTTAGGTATGGGTTTGAATCCTGCACTTGACAAGTGTGTGTGTGATCTCCTTGGAGAGGAGCAACCTTTTTGGAGAGTACTCAAACATCTTAAAAGTGGTATACTAATCTTTGTCAGGTATGATGATGTCACCATCCTACAAATATACCTGTGGAAAAAAGAACTCACAGTAATGTGTATAGTGCATCGTGTAAATGCATACTCCTTTAGTGTCATAAACCAATTAGGTAGGGGTTTGAATTCTGCACTTGACAAGTGTATGTGTGTCTGTTTGCATGTAATCTCCTTGGAGAAAAGCAACCTTTTTGGAGAGTACTCAAACACCTTAAAAGTGGTATACTACTCTTTGTCAGGTCTGATGATGTCACCATCCTACAAATATACCAGTGGAAAAGAGAACTCACAGTAATGTGTGTAGCATGTCCTGTTAATACATACTTCTCTAGTATCATGAAGTAGTTAGGTAGGGGTGTGAATGCTGCTCTTGGTGAGTGTGTGTGTGCTCTATGTGTGTGACACTGTCAGACAATGTGTTGTGGGTTTTGCTTTTACTACTGTATGACACCAGTATGTGCATTGCACATGTGAGGTAGCTGCGTGGCAAATACATATACGTACATGTGACCTCAATTATTGCACGTGTGGGAATCCTGCTTTCTCCAAGAACACATCTGTCATCTTTTCCAGAGTGTGCTGCTGCTTTCCAGACCTTAGGTCACATCTGTATGTTTGTGACAAGGCCAGCCACTGCAGTGATCCCTGGCCTAGGTCAACTGTGTCACACACACTCATTACGGTTTCTATAGAATTGTGTGAGTGAGGGTTTATGGCCGAGGTTTATGTCAGACTTGTTCAAATGCAGCAAAGTCTATCAATGATGGCTATTCATTATAGGTGTACAACATCCTTTGTGGATATGCATGCAGACCCCTTATTGCTTATGTGATCCACCGAGGGATTTAAAAATACCTTTGGAAATGTGATTATCAAAGGACAGATGATGTACCACTTGGTTGCATGTACACATCGGTACCTGTTCTTCATGTTGGTGGCTACTACCTATGTGGTATTGTGGGGATACTATGCTCCATAAAGGTGGATGACTATGATTTGGTTGGCTTATAGCTTTACAGCATGGGTTTGACAACAGAGATCTGTTTGTGTGATACCCTTGTGGAGGATGTGTATGTGTCATCTGGAGAATGCATTATAGGCCACAGTATGCATTACCAGACGTGGATGGACATATCCCTACTGTGATTGCTTGTACCTAAGAGAGCTATATGCCAAACAGGAGTGGTCTCAGTAATGGGTGCAGGTGAATATCACTGGTTACTGGCATAGTATAGTACCTGAAGGATCCAAATGTTTACTGTGTGTCCTACATCTGTGTGCAAGTTGTCAAAACATCATCTAACGATTGGTTATGGTCAGGTTGTTGAAGGTATGTATACTACCAGAATGCAAAACAATGACAGATAGTAACAGTATCACCCACAGCACAGTGTCAAACCATGTCATACACACGTGTAGTCAAATTCCGAAATGTGTGTAGTACAATGCATACTGGCCACCGATAGAGACTATGGAGTGTTACTGTGTAATACAGGGCATGTCACCCTGACCATGTGTCCACTATGCACGTACATGCAGACAGTGCACCTCCACCATGTTCACAAATGTACACCTGCAAATCTGTGCCACACACATTCCACACATACTGTCCACTCTCTAACACATGCTGCCAATATTACACACATCAGCCAAGTGGTACATGGGCGGACAATACAATATTGGAACTAACTCTGGTGTAAGCATTACTACATTGACAATCATAGCTCAAATGCATTATGCCTGCTCAGCTACACCTACAAACATATCATTACACTCTACTGCTGACAACATGCTAACATTGCTATACTGCTATAAAGTCACCCTGTGCACCAGCACCATAGTAGCTTGTTCCTGTATCGATGTTACAGATGAGAGGAGGTGGCACAGGTTTCATCATATGCACAGGGTGTGTTGTTGGTTTGCCAGAGGCCTACAGTGAGCCATACAATCAACATGTATGTGTGTGTGTGTGTGTGTGTGTGTGTGTGTGTGTGTGTGTGTGTGTGTGTGTGTGTGTGTGTGTGTGTGTGTGTGTGTGTGTGTGTGTGTGTGTGTGTGTGTGTGTGTGTGTGTGTGTGTGTGTGTGTGTGTGAGGGCCAAGAGTACTGCTATGGGCCAATGTTGATGTAATGTGTGCGGGTATGTGGGTAGCCCTAGGTGTCTTGTTTATGTGTGTGTGTGTGTGTGTCTCTGCATGCACACAGTTCCACCATGTGGCTGCCATATATGGGTATTTGTGGGGCAGCCACAGACTGTACCTGCCAGGCTTTACAGATCACTGTCTCTAGCCACGGATATGGTACCTGTGCCTGGCAGGGGTGCTACTGACACTATCAGGTACTAAGCCTGCCTGGGTACTATCCCCAGAGGTAGATGGATGTACACTGGACCCAGGTCCCTGCTGGGACTGTCCTGAGCCACGTGCACGTGGTCTTCTAGGATGGTCTATGGACAGCCCACCCCCAACATTGCTGTGGCTGGTACTGGCACTACGGGAGCGGCTGTGACTTGAGGGACGTCCACGGTGACTGCCAGCTGCTGATGTTGCTGGCATACATCCACGTCAATGACTCAACCATCCTGCACTGTCCTGACACATGGGCATGAGATTGCGGAGGACATCTAATGTCTCACCCCAATGTCTATCAGTGACATCAGTGTAATGATGGATGGCACCTGCTAGGTCATGGATACTCTCAATTATGGCAGTGTTATGTGCCCCTGTGCCCTTAGTCCCTGTCTGGCGTACCGTTCCATACGTGCCTGTGCCTCCATGACAGCCTGGAACATGTATGAGGTTGTAAGACCTGTGGCACATCTGCCAGTGGCATGATGAGCAGCAGTGCTCCGACGGGAACCCCAGGACATCTGCCTATGTGGTACCCTTCCAGACATCTGGGTATGGCTGCTGTGTTGGGATGCATGTGCCTTAGATACCACACTGTCCTGGCCAATGCCGGCTGTATGCTCTCCCTCAGCTAAAGGCATTGGTGATGGATGCATTGGCAGTATGACTGTGTGCATGGATGGGGTGGACATTTGTGTACTGTCGATTGGTGGCCCAATGACAGACCCTGGCAAATATGCCTGTGCCTCAACACACCTATCATCATTATCACTATTATGCCCAGTGACATCAGTTTCCCTTGCTGCAGTGAACCAGCCCAAAATCAGCACCTGTGAGAGGAAGACAGGAAACACACTTTACAACCTGTACATGATGTCGGCACACATGCACACATGTACACATGCACACATGCACAAATGAACACATGCACACATGCACACATTAAACACATGCACACATGAACATATGCACACATGCACACATCAACACATCAACACATGCACACATGCACACATGCACACATGCACACATGCACACATGAACACATGCACACAAAAACACATGAACACATGAACACATGAACACATGCACACATGAACACATGCACACATGAACACTCCTCACTAAAGCACACACACACACACACACACACACACACACACACACACACACACACACACACACACACACACACATACACACACCACCAGCAATACACAATGTGTGTCATGTGACCTATACACTCAATAGCATTACAAGACATATGTGTGTCACTTTCTACAAATAGTGATTGCTATGTATATTGTGTATAGGTGCATATGTTTGCACACACACAACATTGAGGTGCATAGCAATTAATGATATGTGTAATACTGTGGCCACTGTAACTGGATGGGGTATAGTACCATGAGCCATCATCATGCAGCATCATGTGGTCACTCAAGGCTACTAATGTGTGCCAGACCAGCACATAGAATGCTGTACCTGAACTGCAGTACCATGGCTACATTCACCATTTCACAGGCAGTTGTTACATGGGTTTGTAAGGTGCACAATAGGGGGCATTGCCAAACATGAATGTGTTATGTGTTGAAGAGTGTTCTGCCATTTCACACTGAGCTAATTGAAGGAAGGACACTGAGGAAACTCAGAGCTATAATATATAACATTAAGTATCCTGTTTTTTGTTTATTTTGTTCTTTATTTCTTTGTTATTTATAGCACTTTGTGTACTGTGTATTTTTCTAGCTAGTTTCACTGTGTGTGAGGTATTAACTGGAAATTGTCCACTTTTACTAAGCATCTGTTGGGTTGTTTGTTTCTGATAACTTGTTGCAGTTAAACTCGTTTTTCTAGAGGCTCCTTTAGCTGTTTAAAACTTTCATTTAAAGGCTCACTGCTGCTTGTCAGCTGTGAGAAACATTTCTGCAGTTTGTTCTAAGTAGTGGGGATATTTGTAGCATTTCCATATCCAGGCTTGTATTTGGGCATAGTGTTTGTGGAGGCTGTGTGTCTGAGCACATATTCAGGGACATCTTGGTTTAGCCAAAGCCATCAGGCATTCCAGTGAGAGAGAATTGTTTGAGGTCATTGGCTGACTGAGGTAACCTGGACTACAGCTTAGACTAAGCACCTCATTGGTTCTTTTGAGATTTATTTCTTAAAAGCTATCTCAGGTTTCAACCTTCTGTTACCTAAGAAGTTCAGTTGTGAAAAAAAAAAATTGATCTGCTTTTACTGTATTTGTGTTTCTTCCTACTTTATTTTGCTTTTGCGTCATCTTAAAAGTACTCAATTGTATTTATTACTGCTTGGTGTAACTCATTTTAAGTATTTTAGTTTAAGCACTTGGGCTTCAGACCAGTTGTTTTAGATTAAGAAGGTTTGTGGTCTGCACTGTAGTGGCAGAACAGGTAGCTTACATCCTTCTAAGTTGGGAACTGCTGATTGAGGGCTCAGTGTCTGTTATTCTAAAAGTGTATTAATTCTGGTTTAAGCGCTTGGGCTTCAGGCCAGTTATTTTACATTAAGAGGGTTCGTGGTCTGCATTCTTGTGGGAGGAGAGGCTGGTCTCTGCCCTTCTGAGCTGGGAATTTCTGGTTAAAGGCTTATAGTGCCTGCATATTTGAACTGCTTCTTACTGAAATTGGTAAACCTTGTTTGCTGTAGCATAGACTAGACCCAGGCCTGATGAATCTAGCTTTGTTTGTATAACTTGAGCACTAATCCAGGCATTCTTTAAAGTATTCAATTGTATTTATTACTGCTTGGTAGTAACTTGATTAAAGTGTAGCTATCATTCTAAGTCTTTTGGATTAAGCACTTGGGCTTCAGACCAGTTGTTTTACATTAGGAAGGTTTATGGCCTGCACTGTGGTGGCAGGACAGGTAGCTGACATCCTTTTAAGTTGGGAACTGCTGAATGAGGGCTCAGTGTCTGGTATTCTAAAAGTGTATTAGTTCTGGTTTAAGCACTTGGGCTTCAGGCCAGTTATTTCACATTAAGAAGGTTCGTGGTCTGCACTCTTGTGGGAGGAGAGGCTGGACTCTGCCCTTCAGAGATGGGAATTTCTGGTTAAAGGCTTATAGTGCCTGCATATTTGAACTGTTTCTTACTGAAATTAGTACACCTTGTTTGCTGTAGCATAGACTAGATCCAGGCCTGCTGAATCCAGCTTTGTTTGTATGCTTGTTGTTTGTTTGCTTGTTATTTCCCTGAAATGCTAATTCCACCTAAAACACGGCTTTTCAGCACTTTGTGGATCCCTAGTGATATCTGCATTGCTTACTGTACTTATTTCCTTGTTTTACTTGAAAGAAAGTTACTATTTGTCATTTTTGCATTTAAGTTACCTGTAACACATTGCATTTAAGTTACCTGGCACTTGCTCACTAAACAATTATATAAGTCAGCACTAAAAAATTAAAAGCACTACACCCTCACAAACTCCCCTTGAGTACCTTGTTCCCCATTGGCCCTTTTTTTCAATTATAAAGGAATTCCCGATCCTATTCTAGCATGTCCAAAGGTCAGTTTTCAATCTCCTCTCCGGTCCAGCTGGTGAATCTGGGAATCTTGAGGCAATGTTACAACTGCCTCATGTACACAGACAACCCTCTCCTCCTCCCAACAAATTCCAATATGTGAGAGATGCAACCATATAGCCAAACTGGAGGCTAAGCTCTCTCAACTCAGTACTGGCATAACCAGTCAGGAGGAGAAGGAAACCATACTTACTACAATTCCAGTCTCACATAGACCTACCACGACAGCAAGCCAAACACATAAACACACAAAAACATACTCGGAGGCTCTAAATAAAAATCTGCCTAAGCAGCAGAGACCTCCAAAGTAGACACCCAAGCAACGGCTACCCCAAAACAAAACACGTGCAACACATAGCTCACAAAGCCAGTGTGCCGAACAGTCACAGCCCTTAATGCTAAACAACACACCTGATACACTTGTAATAGGTGACTCTATCGTCAGGCACACTGACGTCCCGCTCACCAGGCTGAACAAGGAGAAGGTCACGGTGAGCTGCCTGTCGGGTGCTAGGATCCGCCACATAACACAAGCACTCAGGTCACTCCAAGGCAAGTACAAATATGACTCAGTCATTGTCCATGCTGGTGTGAATGACCTGAGATGTACCTCCCTGGACTACATGAAAAGAGACATAGAGTAGCTCTCTGAGCATATAGCCAAGGCCGGTATGACCCTGACCTTGAGTAGCATCTTACCCTCACCAAGAATGATGCCACAATATGAAGACAAGATGATCAATTTCAACAACTGGTTTAAGTATTGGTGTCATTCAAAGGGGATCCAATGCCTGTCAGCCTGGGATGACATGCTCGACAAGCCACGATGCTTCACTAGGGACGGCTTGCACCTGTCACCCCTGGGCTTTCGGATATTGGCAAAGGCTCTTGCTACCCCCATAGTGCCTTTTTTAGGCAAGGCTCAAAAGACAAACCCACCTCCATAGGTATCACAAGGGATAAGAAACTAAGAGTAATGCTACTCAATGCCAGAAGTCTAAACCTCAAGATGCACGCACTCAAAACCTCTCCTTAGCATGGAGAACATCGATATCTGTGCAGCAACAGAAACCTGGTTCAAGGCTCCCGAGAGCACCCCAGCACTACCAGGTTATACCTCATACCATGCTTATCGGCCCCAAAACCTGGACCAAACCACAAAAGGAGGGGGAGTATCAATATTCGTCAAAGATACCCACACCTCCAGGTTGGTGGCACAGCACGAAGCATCAGAGACTATCCATGTGCAACTAACAGTGGGTAAAACTGCCTTCCAGTTTATAGCCTGCTACAGACCACCCTCCCAAACCCAGAAACCCCACTCGGCCTTCCTGAGAACACTGGAAAATATGAAGGTCTCTCCAAACACCATTATATTGGGCGACTTCAACTACCCAAACATAGACTGGGAGCATTACTCTAGCTCCAACACCCTAGCTTAAAGGTTCCTAGAATATATAAACTCAAATGCTATGGAACAACTTGTTACCACTCCCAGAAGAGGGGAAAAGATACTGGACCTGATCATCACCAACATAGGGACTCTATGCTCCAGACCAGAAGTGTATCCCTTACTGGTACGATCAGACCATAACCTAATCTCACTGGATATTCACATCCCGACCCCACCCCCTGCCCAGAAAACCACAGTGAAAAACTTCTCTAAAGCAAATTTCACACTCCTCAAAACTGAGGTGGAATCCTTCAAAGCACCCGGGCCTGTGGAAAATACGGCCCAGACCGCAGAATCCTTTATAAATGCATTCTATGAACACCTTCAGGAATGCATGGATCATGCAATCCCAAATAAAACCAAGACCCAATCCTCCAAAGGCAGACATCCTGTCTGGTGGATCCCAGCCATAAACAAACTATACAATAGAAGGAGGAAGCTACTACATGATAGAGGAAAATCCCAAAAAGGGAAGGCATCTCTGATCAGTATTAACAAAAAACTACGGGCACTCATAAAATCGTCTAAGGCCAGTTTCGAGAGAAAAATTGCACAGGACACTAAGGATAATCACAAGGCTTTCTTTAGTTATGTTAGGAACCTGGTGGGAATTCCCAGATATGCTCAGAATTAGTCCAAAATGACATAAATACACCGAACCCACAGACGTTGCCTACATCCTAGCTGCCAAGTTCAGTGCAAACTTCTCCCCCCTCCCACCAAAGGGCAAATATCTATCCCAGCAGAGTGCTGCCCCCCTGACATCTCAGATGCTCAGGTAAGAGCCGCCCTCTCCAAAGCAAAAAACACAGCATCAATGGGACCAGACGGTGTCCTGGGCTGCGTCCTACATGAACTCCAAGAAGAGCTAAACCCAAACATAAAACTACTGTTCAATTTCAGCCTTACTACAAGATATGTACCCAAAGAGTGGCATACAGCAACAGTGGTCCCTCTCCACAAAGGTGGTGCCTCAACGGATCCTGGAAACTATCGCCCCATAAGCCAGACTAGCTTGGTCTGCAAAGCTATGGAAAGGATCATCATGGACCTCATAAATAAAGATATTGGGGACCTACAGACACTGGATCCTACCCAGTTCGGCTTTGTTAAGGGTAGATCCTGCCTCTTAAACCTGGTCGATTTCTTTGAAACAGTCACCAAGGCCATTGACGAGGGGAAGGTGGTCCACACAGCCTACCTGGACCTCGCTAAAGCCTTCGATACAATACCCCACTCGGGCATTATAGATAAGCTTACCAGCTTAAATATAAATCCCTATGTCACTAGATGGGTTGCAAACTGGCTCAAGGACAGAACCCACATGGTTAGAATTGCTGTAGCCATGTCAGACTCCAAACCAGTTACAAGTGGCGTCCCACAAGGCTCAGTCCTAGGAACTCTCTTGTTTGGTATATATTTCTCAGAGGTACAGGCCTACATGGAAGGACTGTGGCTAACCAGGTTCGCAGATGACTGCAAACTGGGTGCCATAATCGACTCTCCAGCCGACACAAGCATCCTCCAAAAGGGCCTCATAGAAACAGACAACTGGTGCCAGAGCCATGGCCTCAAGCTAAATGCCAAAAAATGTATAGTCATCCCCTTTGGCAAAAACAAAGTGCCCACAAATTACCACATAGGTGGTAATCCATTAAGTACAGAAGAAGTAATTAGGGACCTGGGGACCCAAGTTGATACCCATCTCTCATTTGACAACCACGTGGCCAAAGTGGTTAGAAAAACATTTTATATAGCCCACCTAATCATGAAGGGATTCACATCTAGATCAGGGGAGGACATCGTGCCTCTTTACTCATCCCTCATCAGGCCCATAATTGAGTATAATGCCCCTTTTGGGATGTACCTTACCAGACACCTGCAGCAAATGGAAAGACCCCAAAAGTACCTCACCAAGAGGATCAAAGGGCTCAAACAGATGCCATATGCTGCCCAATTAAAGAAACTCCAGCTCTACTCAGTGGCATACCGCCTGCTCAGAGGCGATCTGTGCCTGACATATAAAGCCATGACAAACCCGGAATTAATGGACATGCTGCACCTCAGAAAATCCAAATCCCATCGAGCTATGCGCTTGAGAGACTTGAACCTCAGCACTGAAATAAATAGGACATGCTGGAGGGACAGATTCATAACCCAGTGGCTCCCTTCAATCTGGAATAAAATCCCAGTCCAGGTTAGGCAGAGTCCCTCATTGACTCTCTTCAAGAGGAATCTTGATGAGTGGATGGGAGATCGTAGGTTTACCCTGGGTATCACTTCTGTGTCACTGTTAGACAGAGGCACAGTATACTAACCTCGAAAAAGGGCATAGCAAAATTAATTTAAAATGGGTGGCGAAAGGCAAACACACTCTGGCTAGGCTTATAAATGCCCTAGGGCAGATAGCCTAGTATGAACCTATGAACCTAAGAGTGTTGCACAGCCACACGAGAGGCCTCTACCCCTCAGGTATATTATGTGTGCTGCGTGGATGACATTTGGGAAACTGGAGTGTGACCTTACAGTGGGTGTTTGAATACACCATGTGTAGCATGTTAACATGTACTGCGTATGACACAGTTGTGTATGTTGTGTGCTTGTGTAACGACTTTGCCTATCCAATGTCCAGTACAGTGTTGCCACAATTGTGTGGGATGCTCTGTGTATTGCATGTGTTTGCGGCAGCTACTCACATTACTGAGATGTGCATAGTCTCACAGCAAACATGCACAGCATGCATAATGCGCAGGTGTGTGATGTGCACATAGCCTACACCTCACCTATGACATGCACATTTAATTAGCAATATTAAATGTAGAACACACTCACCAGCATGGGTCTGCTGCCTTGCTGTCACACCAGAGGGACCTACAAGGATATGAGACAGTTTGTCAGTGGCAACAACTGTGGCATTGCTGTGTGTTTGCAATCTTACAATAGTACGAATGCTGACAGTCACAGGCCTGCAGATTATATTCCTAATTATTATTATTATTGCACAACACTAGGCACCACATCTTGTAACTACACAGTACACATCTCACATAAGCATGATCTACCAATAGATGTAACAGTAGTGTACAGCTATGCCATGTTACCTGCACGCTCCATGTCAACTTGCTGTGTGGCTCCGGCCTCCATGATGATACATGTTAGTTGTTGTTGTTGGCCAGGAGCCACCTGGCTCAGGAGCAGCTCCTTGACTCTGGTGAGGGGGGATGGATGGCTACCCCACCACCTGTGGCAAGCTGTTGTCTATGGATATCAGATGCACACTGCCGGACATGTCTAATTAAATCACTGCAGTGATGGTGTACCTGCTTATATGTCCAGTTATGCATGCCTATGTCATTTACCCTACGGACAAGATCTTGCCACAGTGCAGTCCGCTCATGCTGGTCCTGGCTGGTTCTTGAGAACAGCAGGGCACAGTGCTGAACCATGGTGGCTGTAATCACTTCCTCCTCTGCTGGGCTATATGAGGGATTACGATGGTGGGCCATGACCCTGGAAGACAATGAAACAATATGTGTGTGCAAGTCAAGTGGCACACTTAACATTCTAAAGTACAGATATCAATTGACTACCATATATAGCAACCTATTGACTGTCAAAGGATACATACTTTCAATACCACATATCAGTGCTCAACCCACAACTATCTGACAGTGCCTGGCACACTCTATATATCAAACCATGTCTTGCACGGCAACAAAGATAAACCAGTATGTAAGACTATACAACAGTACATGGCACACTGTATGCGACACAATCCACCACCTAGCCACAGGGGGTATATATCAAGCTAATGCATAACGTAACATGTAATCCATTGCAATGATTGTAAAGTCCAGTTGCAGTATTACCAGTATACCACACTAGTCATTGATGGCAAACCTCTGCCTAACATATGTGCTCATTCATTAATATAGGTGGCATACTGCTGTACTAGACTATACATGTTGCTAGATATGCACCTATATCCTGTAACACACATATGACTGAGGCCATGGTACAGGCATACACACACACATCAGACATACATACCAGACACAAAGGTATGGCAACCCACATGACCTTTACCTGTGTACCATACTGTACTGTGTGTCAGTAGTTACAAGACATTATGCCTGAGGTATGTCATCTGTGAGGACTATGGGGAACAAACAAAACAGTGGTTCCAAGACATGTGGACATACACCACACTGTGCTGTTTAGGCATACAACTTCAGGTAGTATTACAGTTCATACAGGGGTTGGATTCACATCAGTAACACTCAATAAGCATACATGTACTGCTGTAGCCTACAATGGGACACCCCAGTCGACACCAATGGACTACGTCAGACCATATGGCATACTGCTTTTTCTGCCTAGCAATAGCATACACATCTTTTGCTGGGATCACAGCTAAGACACATAATATCATGACAGAAACAGTTTCCCACTTAGCTATCACACATATACAGAACTCTGACACATTCACCAACACATTCACCATCACACTCAGTCAACCTCACATAGCAATTATTGCAACAAGTGCATGTGGGTGTGTATCGGTTCATAGGTAGGTTATAGGCTATTGGCCCTAGGACCTATAGATGTCTAGCCATACGCTACCCTGGCCTTTGAGACACAGGTAATTTCATTTCATGTGGCCCTGTCGAGCAGAGCCACAGAGGTGATTCCTGGGGTGTATTTCCTATCTCCCATGCAATCATCAGGATTATATATGAAGACTGCTAATTAGGAGCTTTGTTTGCTACTGATAGGTGGTTTGTTCCAGAATTTGGGATGTCTCTGAGATAGGAATCTATCCCTCCAGCATGTGCTGTTTATTGAGGTGACAATGTTTAGGTCCCTAGAGCGTGTAGCTCATAGGGATTGTGATCTGTTTACGTGGAGCATGTCCAACAGCTCTGGGTTTCACATAGCTTTGTATGTTAGACAGAGGTCACCTCTGGGTAGGCGGTATGCAACACAGTCTAGCTGTGGTTTTGTGAGATGGTCTGCATAGGGCATCTGTTTGAGGCCGGTATTACTCTTTGTGAGGTACGTCTGTGTTCTTTCCAGTTGCTGTAGATGTCTTGTGAGGTACATACCACATGGGGCATTATACTCTATAATGGGTTTTATGTGTGTGGAGTAGAGGGGAACACTAACCTATATTTCCCTGGATGACACACCTTTTGTGATGACGTGTGCCACATAGACAGATTACATGACTAGTCTGCCACTATGACTATCAAAGGGGAGACTACTGTCCACCTGTGCCCCATGGTCTCTTATCACACCTTCGGTGTTAAGTAGACTACCACCTATGTGGTAGTTAATGGGTACTGAGTTTTTGCAAGGAGGGATGCCAATGCAGTGTCAACATTGAGCTTGAGTCCATAGCTTTGCCACCAGGCATCTGTTGCAGTAAATATGACCCTGTCTCTCTCTCTCTCTCTCTCTCTCTCTATATATATATATATATATATATATATATATATATATATATATATATATATACACACACACACACACACACACACACACACATATATATATATATATATATATATATATATATATATATATATATACACACATACATATAAACATCCATTGGCGTACATGTAGATATAGATATAGGCACATATACAGTCCACCTTTCATGGTGGGAATATCAAGTATGCGAAGGTTGTGAGGTATACAGTTATGTCATAATATTGCAAAATGTTGTGTGGAATGCATTGAAGGTGTTCTCAACCCATGTAGCTTTAGCAGGCCTCTCTGGCTGCAACATTGCAAACCTGACGAATCATACCCACAGCGTTTAACCACCACACGTCATATACCAGCACTGTATGCTGTCTGGTTTGCCACACACTACAACCTACATAGAAATATGTGCATAACAACCTTCAACAACATATATATATCCACCTTTCACAAACAGTTGCAGTATGTCCCTTGCTCTATGCACATGTACAGATGATAATATATCTGACACAGACAGATCTCTCCATATGTGTGTGCCATGCACACACAAGGACCACACTGTTGTAAGTCCATGTACCTCACGGCTGACCTGTTGGGCCTTGCTGCAACATGAACAGGTGTCACATGTGAGCACACAGTAATATTAGAGGGTGTATATATAGCTGCAAATGCTAGATTAGCATTCTAGCCTGATACAGCTGTTGCCAATGCTTAGCTACACATTAATATGACTATCATGCATTTGTTACTCTGTCACATCCATGTTTACATAACTGTATGTGCTACTCCCCTAAACAGACACTGTACACACTACTGTACAGAACACAGATAACATGGATCAGATGTTTGACATTTAATGCTGAACTACATATGTCACAGTCATATCCCACTGCACATAGCTACACACTGATTTCTCCATGGCAGTAGTTATGCAGGACATCTGTGCATAGATATGTACTGCTGCCACATATGGATAATTCAAACTATGTAGAGTGCTCTTCAAAAACATCTACTACATGCCAATAAATACATATCTGTTACATACCTTTCCTTTGTATGTGTTTGTAGTAGTCAGTTCCATGTGTTTTGTACACTTTGTTTTGTTTATATCTTATTTTTTTCAATTAATTTTTTTTCAATATATTTTTTGTTTTTCAATATATTATTTTTTTTCAATATATATATTTTTTCAATATTTTTTTTCAATATATATATTTTTTCAATATTTTTTTTCAATATATATTTTTTTCAATATATTTTCTTTTATATTTTTTTTGTTTCCTGTTGCTGTTGCTGTGGTCTGTGTCTCTCTGTGTCTCTCTGTGTCGCTCTGTAATGCTCTCTCTCTCTCCCTCTCTGTCCATACCTGCAATGAAATGATTGCATGTGTGGACAGCAAGTACAGCCTGCTTTTATAGGTATCTGCACATGTGCATGTGATGGCTCTGCACCAGTTGTTGGCCACCATTTGGCAATTGCATGCAGCCTGCTGTGTGGTACTTGCAGTACTCATTGTCATAGCAACCAAATGCTATAAATTGCTAAGTCAGGTAGGCATAGCCCTTTCAGCTTTCCAAAGTGGGGACCATGCTTGTTTGGACATCATTGTGTAAGTCAGAAGGTTGGTATACTTCTTGTATCTGATGCTAGGGGTGTAGCCAGTGATTTGAATGTTGTACTCAGACCTGAATGTTGCCACTTCCAGTACACAGCTGTCAGTGTAGAATTGTACTCACCCCTATAAATGCTAATACAAGATACATGGGAGTATGTAGTTTATTTTCTACTTATACAATTAGCTGCCATACATACATAGTTATTGAGATGTTTTCATTTGGCACATGAACTGCTTGTGAACTGCTATACTGTGGATATTAATGTACTCACTTTTGCACAGTTTGTGTTTTTCTTTGTTGACATTAGCACAGGATGCTCGTGAAAACTGGACATTTATGTAATGCAATTCCACAACAACTGATGGTAAAGTTCCACAGAACAGGTTTTGTGTTATGGCATTCCTATCTTTCCTTTACATTCACTCATTCTGATGCATTATATATATATTTCAGCAACAGCCTGCAGTATATCTACTGTGGCTTAGTGGTACTTCATGCAGTCTAGTGTGTACAAGGTCCGGGTTTCGAGACTGACAGTGGTGTTTTATTTTTCTGCTGAGCAGAACAAGGGCCTTCACATGCATGGTGACTAATGTACTTTTAAGCAGTTGTAAGTGGGTTTTTGTGACGTTTAGCAATACTTAGCTAAGCGCACACAAGCGCACACTCGCGCAAACCCACAGACTACTGCTTAAAAGTGCTTACTCCCGCTAACCCCCATGCTTATTTCTTTGAAAGAAAAGAAAATGAGAAGATAGGACAGTGGTGAAAAAGGGGCACAAAGAGGGAAAGACAAGGTCCATAGCTGCCCATTTCTTTAACAGCAACAGCTGTGCATATACTAGTAATTTGGAGGGAAATTTGAAACCTTCCACCCCTGAGAAAGGGTTGAGGACAACAAAGTATGTTGTCCTGCCAATTAAATTTCAGTTTATGTGTCCAGCGGACATGTATGCAAAATGGGCAGCTATGTATGGGGCGTATTTTTTTTGTGGGAGCAGATTGCCCTTTTTTTTTTCAGGTGAGAGTAGAATGTGGGGTAGGGGAAGTAGGTATATTTTGGGAGGTAGGTTGGGGAGGTAAACAGACAAGACCGACAAGACACATATAGGAGTGGAATATGACACATGGGGTGGGAGAACACCATTGACAGGGAAGGATGTTTGGAAATCGCAAGCACATGAGTCCACAGATGGCAGCAGTGGAACTGAGATCCCCTCCCATTGGCAGTCATCACTGCAGCTTCCCAGCCCAGAGGGTGGCTGTGCTGGGGGCTGCATAGGAGGGGCAGGCTCATCCGTGAGCCATGCCACTCTTGCCTCGAGCTGGCATAGAGGATCATTGACTGAACGCTCGATCTCCCTACGCACCAAAGCCCGGACCATTCGGAGGGTGATAGGTGGCCCTCCTCCAGCCATGCTTGCATGGGGGGATGAGCCCCATCCCCTGCAGCACTTCCACCCGAAGGTGGCACAGGACCAACGGAGGAGGAGGTCCCGGGCTGGGCACTGGACCTGCTGGTGCCAGGTGCCATCGCCAGCTGAGGTGGGACAGGTGGGTCCACTGGGACCGGCCTTCCCATACGTTCTATGTTTAGGGGGATGTAATGACAATATGGGTTAGTAATAGCCAACAGCATTCCAATTTAGTTGTAACAGCATACAGTAGTTTTCCCATTAACCCAACACACCAGAGTTCCAACAGTTGAACAACAAGCATAACACATGCATATATAGAACAACAGTGGACATTCCAACAGCACGCAGGATTGATTTTTGGCAACACACCACCAAGATTGTGGTATGTGAACAGGGCACATGCATCAAAGTAAATGCAGATATTTATAAACCAATAGGACATGTGTCCCAACAAATGTTATGAGATTAGACATACCCATTGAGGTGTGGAATTGCATTGTTTATGCACATACAGTAGGGTGTAAAAAGATACCTCCATTAACAACTTATATATACTTATAGTTTACACTGCATTCCTATTGACTGCAGTCATATATCCCTTACATGTATTATGACACTAGGCAATGTCCGTTAAATTGTGAAATGGGTATTGCCAGTTCTTGATATACCTGACCTGTATCTGACATACAAACTGTCCAGGATGCAGATGTTACTGCTACATATTTATATATTTCATTTATATTTATATATCTACATATCTGGATGTGTTCAGGTGACATTATCAGGTATATTTTGACAGCCCCCTACATTTCTAGCAGCACACTGACATTTCTGGGGAACACAATAACAAGCTACTCATGTGCCAGATTAACCTGTACATGCAGGCCATGAACCGACAGTTGAGGACTGTATATATGCTTAACAGCTACTGGCACTCCCTTCATCCACTTTATATGGGCCTACCCAAGTGTGGGTTGACTGCACTTAATACAACAGTACTATTTCTATAATGCAAGGGTACAAGAACATATCGAAGAAAGTGACATGGACACATTCCAGGAATTATACCTTTATTAATTACATTACACACTTTTCTAGTGGCTCTCTCATTTATTTGATATATCAGTGCATGCAGAGGACTTTTTTCAAGACATATTATACCTTTATTAATGGGTTACAACACCTTTTCATGCTGTCTCACTTATTTTATATAACTGTACATTCAGAGAAGTTATTCAAGACTTATTATACCTTTATTAATGGGTTACAATACTCTTTTTCAGGCTCTCACTTCTTTATGTGACAACACATGCAGAATAATTACTAACCTGCCTGGTGACACAGCCTTAGCAGCCTATCTGCATAGGCTTGCTGATTCGCAGCACGGACACCTGCAGCTGTGAAGTAAATGAAGGGATATTGAGACATACCTATCCATAATATAGACTATAATAGCAATTCTTACATACTTCATTCCATGGCTACATACTCAGTAGTAGGGCATTTTCTATTTCACGGGCCTCCTGTATCCAATGGTTAAGTCGGTCCTCCTTGCGTCTCTTCAGGTCTGAGTAGTGGTGTTGGACCTGCTCACCAGTCCGAGGGATGCCTGTGGCACTGGTGAGATCATGTGCTAGACAGTTCCAGGCTTCTGCTTTGTACTCAGTGCCTTGAAACTGGCCCTGCAGGAGTCTTGCATCATGATGATGGACGAGGAGCCAAACCATTACTTTTGACTCCTCAATGCCCCACCGTTGCGCTCGAAAACAAGAGCCCTCTCCAACACCAGCCATACTGTCTGCAGATGGGAGCTACAACCAGTTCTGGCAATTATTCCTGCCTATGGAGCTTAAATATGCCTCATTTCCCACGCTTATTTGTGATTTGCCGGTTTTGAAAAATCTCCGCTAAAAGCAAACCTGCTTAGCAATGGGTAAACTTCCACTGATATATATGTGTGTTGGAAATGCATCCGTATGTAAATATGTCATGGCTTAGTGGTTTAGTACTGTGATTATGGTGCACAGTATCCCGGGTTCGAGGCCTATCATTGCTTTTTATTTTACTACTGGCCAGACTGGCTAGGAGATGTGGCTGTGTTTAGCTGACTTTGCTCAACTTTGCCCAACGTTGCTTGACATTGCTCTACATTGCTCTACGTTGCCTGACGTTGCCCAACGTTGCGCTAGTTAGCGTGGTGTACAGCTCCGCGTAAACATGTTTTGTTTGCGCTAGTTGGCGCAATGCGCAGCTCCATGCATAGCCATTGTGCTAGTTAAAGCAGTGCTAAGCTATGAGCAATTATACTTAACTGTGCTTAATACTAGTAAACTTTGCTTAGCAGTGCTTCACATTGCTTAAGATATGTTACTTATGCATTTATCAGTATGCATGACCATTCCACCTTCATATATATATATATATATATATATATATATATCGATATAAAATATATATATATATATATATATATATATATCGATATAAAATATCGTTCACTATCACATAGGCCATTTCAATGCATTTTACTAAAATGTAAAAGGTAAATGTCAGGAATTATTGTTATGCACAGATTTCCTACAGAAAATGGGAAGGGGAATGGTAGGACTCGAACTGGGAATGCCTCCTCTTTGTGCGAAGGTTCTACCACTACGCTATTGCTATTTGGCTTAATTTGCATATAAGTAGTTTATTATCCTCTTCGATGTCTACACTGCTAACTGTAGCTAAGCAATGGGCAAACCCAGGCACACATGCGCAAATACGGGCAGCTATATCGGGAATAATAAATAAAAAAAAAGGAAAGCTTTACATTTTAAACTTGTACAGGGATTTAGAATGTGGGGGAGTGTAGTGTTGGGTATGTAGACATTTGAGCGGACTCACTCATTTCAGTTGACATTTGCAGTTTAGGCACTTGCAGAGGCATGGATATTTGGACTGCTTGGCAGTCTGACATGCCCCCTGCACTCGTGCACACTCCGTGTTAGCCTTAGAGTTGAGTCGGTGTACCCTCATGAATATGCATGACGCGCTGACGTCATACTCTTAGACTGCAGTTTCCGAGTAAGACTTAATTAGTCTTACATGGAGGATTAGTGAATCCTGGCCTATATGTGCATTTTCTCTTAATTTTCTCTTTTCTTTCTCTCTCTTCTTTCTTTTCTCATTATTTATTTTAACTGCATCTTGTCTCCCTTTCTAAATTCTCTCCCATTTACTATACTAATATAGCCTGTATATATTTAATAACTCACTACCTATACATAGATAAATAATAGTCTAAAATAATCTAGTTTTAAGGTAGACTAATTGGAATAGAGAACTTATTTGTTATTACAATATTTATTAGATTAATGATAGCCACTGTTATGCTTATTGGGATTGGGGACATGTTCGTGATTAATTCTGAAATGTTCCATTCATGTACATATGTCCTTTGAATTATTTTTTTTTAGTATTAACAAATACATAAAAAAGAGGGAAAATGTACTGTTGGTTAAGAGAAATGAAGTTCTCTTCACATTTTATTTGTGCTGTCATAGCAACAGTAAACAATTGCTACAGTTTCTAAGGACACTGTGGACCTGCAAAGTGCATTTAGCCTCACAGATAAGAAATAAGAAAAAGTAATGCTGTTTAGTTATTAAAATGAAAAACAACCTAAGCAAGGCAAAATAAATAAATAATATGACTATTTGTAAATATTTTATGATTTATCCTCATAGGATTACATATTCCTGGAAACACAACTGAAATGTTCCCAAACTACATTTGCACTTAAATGTAGCTGCTTGATTAAAAAGTATCACTCAGTTTAACATGCTGATTTCACAAGTTGTATGCACTGTAAAAGTTTAATTTTATATGTTACTTGAAATTGTCAGTCTAGAGCATATGAAAAGATATATATTACTTTTTGCAACATGTTATCTTTGCAGTTACCTCACACTCTGTACAAACTCACTTGGTAATTGATAGCTATTCATTTAAAATATCAATTGAAATATTAAATGTGCCCTTGAAATGCTATTGACATTTTGACAAAATATAATATGAACTGTAAAATGAATGACTTGAAAGAAGTGAAGTAATGCATAGATTTCAAAGACAGTTCTTGACACTACAGTAAATGTAAAAATATATATTCACAAGGAAGTCTTGAAATGTTTTAGTCTTCCAGTTAAATAGCTTACTGTCAACATTTTGCAATATCAGAAAGTTTAAAGAGCTAGGAAATTACTATTCTTTGTCTTTATAATGATTATTAGACAGATGTTAGACTCTGCTCAGTTTAATGAATTGTGACATATGTTTATGAGGAAAAGTGGACTCAGTTACTCACATTGGACTACATATTCTTGGAAACTCAACTGAAATATCTCCAAATTACTTGTGAATTTAAATGAAACTGCCTGATTAATAAGCATAACTTACTTTAACAACCTGAATCCATAAGCTATCTGCTCTATATATGTTACATTATATATGTCACTTGCTATGACAGGCTCTAGAGCACACAAAAAATACATATTATTTTTGCAACATGCTATAGTTGCACTAACTATACATTCTAAACTAACTCAATTGGCAACTGACAAGTTATTTATTTGAAACATCAGTCTAAATATTAATTGTGCCCTTGAAATGTTGCCGTTTTGACAAAACAAAATCTGAATTGAAAAAGGAATGATTTGAAGAAGTGAAGTATTGTACAGATTTCAAAGACAGCTATTGACACTACAATATAAGTAGAAATGTATACATGCAAGGAAAAATTGAAATGCTTTATACTTTTAGTTGAAATAGCTTATTGTTAACTTTTTGCTTTATCAGAAAATATAAAGAGCTAGGAAATTATTTCTAATTTGTCTTTATAATTTTTACTAAAGTGATGTTAGTCACTGACTTGTTTGTTGGATTGCGAGTCATGTACAAGACGGACTACTGAATGTTATTTATGTTTATCTATGCTTGCTGAATTTCTTTTATTAGTACTGATTTAAAACTAGGGAAAGAAAGGGAAGGGACATCTCTGCTTTTGGTCAAGGGAGGAGAGGCTTAAGAGTATTCTAACTGCCCCAAGAACTCTCTAAGATGCTCTAAATACTATTTGATTAATACTTACCTAAGGTAAGTCTTGATTACCATATAGGTACCTTCACATTCATTCTAGACCTGATGTGATTACCCATACTGGAAGCAGGAGCTGCCCTATGCAGGATGCGAATTGTCAGGGTGATTATAGTTCATTCTTAAACTCTGCTTTGTAAATCTATAAATACATAAAAGCACTGCACACTAGAATGCAGGGTGCCTCTACTCAGAGTCAGGATACCACTGATAAGCCATGTCTTTTCATAAGTGTAAGTTGAAGTTGGTGAGCTGAAAATTGTGAAAGTAAAGGAAGACAGTACACCTACAGTAAATTCATATTTCATTGGTAATCACTCATTGTCTCCTGGAGAGTCCTTTTAGTCAAATTATTTTAATAATTTATTTGTTGTTGGCTTATTTAGTGTATGCTCCTCTGTTGCATTTAATTTATCCAAAATGACATATCTGACATATTTGGGATCTCTTAAGGGTAACTAAATACTGCATATTTTCTAAGTCAACTTAATAATTGTTTACACTACTAACATTCTATCCTGATATATAAAATACTATAGAACAATAACAGAATAATATAGAATTTCATATCTCTTTTAAGAAAAATTTCCATATAATAATTTAACATATGGAGCTCAGCTGATATTGTTGGTTAAAGGTATGAGTGATAATCCAATAGATCTACCTTTATCTATTGGATTAGGAATTACTTTCATTCCATATTTAATGGGAAGTTCATATTTACTTGTACTTGATACTTTAGAATTAATGTTTTATAGAAGTACTTTTTTAAAGCCTGACCAGAGTTTTACCCTACTTGTATTTAAAGAAAAAGGGACATTAAATTACACTCCCAAGTTTACACACATAAAAATAACATCCAATGTTATCAGAGAATATGGTATAAACCTATAATCAAAATAAAAAAAAAGAAGCAAAAAGTTTCTTCCAACAATAACTTGAAATGGATTTAACATTCTTATCATTAAATAGTAATGGCTTAAATAATGCAAATAAAAGATTAAACTTACTAAAATATTTAAATCTAAATAAGGCACAAGTAGTATTTCTCCCTGAAATGCATTTTAAGACTAATGATAGCTTTATTTGGAACCCTAAGGACTATACAGTCTTAGCTCAATCCTCCTATAGAACAAAGACAAAAGGAGTATCAATTTTCTGGAAGAAAAACATAGTCACTCCAAAAGTTATTTATAAATATGAAGACAAAGAAGGTCTACTAGCATTTGTTATAATTAAATTTAACTGAACAGATTTATAAATGTAATGAACGTATTACTGATGACCTATTGTTTACAGTTGAATCTTACAATATTAAATATCAGGAGGTTTGTAAACGTATTGACAAGCACTGTGACATTGTCATTAAAAGAAAATATAATAAACTTAGTAGGGACCTTAGGGAATATAGGGAAGGAAGACAATATCCCAATCCACCCCAAACTAGAAATATATATTCTAATTATTCTAATAATTCTTGGACAAGGGTTCTAATAATTCTTGGACAAGGGAAGAGACTGTGTACAGGGACCAACCCACCTCCCCTATTTTGGTTGAAGAGGAGAGTATTGAACAGATTGACACACAGAACCAACCACATGATGAGGGTGATGTTTTACCAAGGAGATCGGAGCGCATTCGGAACCAACAAGGGGTCCACCATACCCACTATATCCGATTTTTGCACAAGGAAAGGAGAAACGAATGCAGGGGTGGAAGAGGAACAGGAATCTGGACTGGCAATAAATGATGATATCTCTATTGTCAGTATTGGTTTATACAAGTGCTACAGTAGGAATGGGTATCACATCTACAATTACAGTGACATTCCGGTCACCAGTATCTGTTTTGATTTATTCACCAAGGGGTTTAAATTTGTTCCAACCAGAGGTAGTCAATTAGTCAATACTATTTTAGATTTAAAAATGTTTACCCGTAAATTGAATTTGGAACATTTATTTGGGCATACCCCAGTGGCCCCAAGTTTATTACTTAAAAAATCCAGTGCATTTTACCCCCCACTGCATCCTCAACTTAGCAATTTAGAAGCTAGGATTGAGAAATTAATTCACCAGGAGTTGTCTGAAGTAAATTTTGACAACAATTTAAGTTACCAAGAAAACCAATTATTGTATGATTTAGCGCATAACCACCATCTGAGGGTTATGCAACCAGACAAAGGTGGGGGTACTGTATTTATGAACCAGATAATGTATGAAAGTAAAATGAATGACATTCTATATGATTCTAACAGATATACATTGACATCCATAAATGAGGTTTTTCTATCTTACCAAAAGATTGATTTAGCCATCAAGGATATGCTTGACCAGGAGGTAATTGAATTTGATACTTACTCCTTTTTGGAAACCCCTTTTCCTAGGGTGCCTACCATATTTGGGATACCTAAAGTGCACAAATGTGTTGAGGACCCTCCCTTAAGACCTATTGTGGCAGCTCAAGGTTCCAAGACCCATTCTATTTCAAAATTTTTGGACTGGAAACTTAAACAGGTTTGGGGGAAGGAAACACATCTGCTAAAGGACTCTTGGGAATTCTTAAGTAAGATTATCCCAGAATTATATAGATCCAATCTTATATTTTTGACCATAGACGTAGATTTATTTACGGTCATCCCTACTGAAATAGGGTTAGAATGGATTGAAGAGACACTTTGGGAATGTCCAGGAATTTCCAACAATGACGTTCATATGATTATAGGTCTTTTGGATTTAGTTTTGAAAAACAATTTTGTATTTTACAGTGGTGAATATTTCCAACAGACCAGTGGGGTATCCATGGGGGCAAATTGTGCACCTACCTATGCTGATATTATTATGGCTGTTTGGGAGAAAAAATGTATTCACCATTGTGAGTTTGCAGTAAACTGGATCCATTACATGAGATTCCTGGATGATATTTGCATCTTTTGGATTGGCCCTATGGAGACCATTGAATTATTTCTTTCATACATTAATTCTACCACCTCCTTTTTAAAGTTTACCCACCAGGTTTCCGAAGGGATGGTAAACTATTTGGATGTTACCATAAGTAAAAATTCATTTGGGTTTAGTTCCAAAGTATACAGGAAGCCCACCTTTTCAAACAGTTACTTACATTTCTTTAGTTCCCACCCAGGATTTCAAAAGAGGGGTATAATTAAAGGAAAGTTTGTTAGGGTGTCACGAATGACATCACAGGATTCACAATTTGCTCTTGAGTGTGACATACTTTCTTCTATGTTTATCGAAAGAGGTTATCCCAAACATCTTATTGATTCAGTTAAAGAAGAGGTTACACAAGGAAGATCGGCTAGATTTAAGCCTATTTTGGGGCAAGGTTACCTTGAATTAGGGACTAAACAGAGGAATAGCACTCCGACACTTGAGAACGGTCCTTTTCTTTTTGTTACTGAATACAGTGCCAATGTTGCCAAACTTACCAATATTATTGAGAAAGAGTTTAACATCTTTCAGGATATTACAGACCTAAGTAGTTTTAAGGATAGGAAGGTAAAAACAGTTTACAGGAAAGGATTTAACATTAAAAGAATCTTGGAGCAGGAAATCCCACCACAGTATGTGAGGGACCAAAAGAAAGGGACTTACAAATGTGGGCGATGCTCACAATGTAAGTATATTTTAAATCAAGATAAGGTTTATTTGGAAAGTAGAAATAGGAGGATTTCATCTAAAAAAATTTACAACTGTCTTTTCTTTGGGGTTGTATACTTGGCAGTGTGTCAGTCCTGCCAATCATTTTATGTTGGAAAGACTGAAAGACCCCTTCGTAGACGTGTGTACAAGCATTATTATGATATAAAGAAGGGGAATTCTAACAATGCACTTTACAAGCACACCAATACATGTGAGGGGGCAGTGTTTTTATTCTTTGTTTTGGATTCAGTATCCAAAGATTCTAGGGGTGGACCCTGGGAAGTTAGATTGTGCCATCAAGAAACATACTGGCAGATTCTTTTAGAATCCAATCATTTCCCAGGGTTGAATGACTCTATATCTATTGTTCCATATCTGAAACTTAGAGCACAAATGATCTAGGTATTTATTAATATGTGTGTGAAAAGAAATATAATAGTAGAAATTTCATTTGTTTACATTGGTGTATATATATATATATATATATATATATATATATATATATATATATATATACCTTTTACATATAATTTATATATTTATGTTTATTTATATATACATATATATTTTTACTATATTTTATTATATTTATGTGTAAAAACATTAGGGACTTTTTAATAACAATATATTCATGATTTTTAGTGCATTTATATATCAGTTTAATATATACATATATATTTTTAGGAAACAGTATTTACAAAGTTTTCTATCTGACATTAGAAGTATTCTGGTGATGGTATTAAACAATTGAGTGTATTAGCTTTTAGTTGTTTGGTGCTTTAAATGTGGGTAATTTTTAATTAAGTTAATGATGTTTGTCAATTATTCACTTTAAGCAATTATTCACTTTAAGCAACAGTATATAAGATTGTTCATTGGTGTATGTGACTGTTTTCTGATGAAGTCACAATTTGACGAAAAGCGTGTAATCAGTCTTGTGGCGTTTAAAAATAAACACTGTTTTCTACCTTGGATTTACCTTATTGTGAGCTGCTTGCTACTACTAGCCTTTGGTGTTGCTGCCTTTGGACATATTTCTTCAGTTTATAATTAAATTTAATAACAGAATATGGACCTTAGCTAATCTATATTGGTTCCCAGGAATGGTTAAAAACACCTAGATTTTATTTCCAACAATTATAAAGGAAATCTTATACTGGGAGGAGACTGTAATTGTACCTTAGAAGCTTCACCAAGAAGTCTTTTCACATAGCAACTATTTCAAAATCCTTAAAAATATGGATAGATAGATTTGGAACACAAACCAGAATAGACAAATTATTCGTTGTTCAAGATTTACAAACAAAAATCATCATCTTCTCAATAGTTCCATGCTCCTTCTCAGATCATGACTCTCTGATAATGAAGCTCCAAACAGAGTTTAAACCTTTAATCCTCTCATCTAGAATTCCATCATGTATCATGAAAATTAAAGAATTCAGACCCTGGATGTTGTCAGAACTACAATTATTTCTTGAAATTAATAATACAACAGAAATCAGTAGAGTCATGGTTTGGGTCTCATTAAAAGCGTATTTATTTGGTAAGACCCTTAACTGGCACAAAAACAAAGTCAGAGAGTGGGAATCTGAATCATTAGACTTGTAATCCAGACTCTTGACAGCAAAATATAAAAAAAAATCAGAATTGTCCAGAAGTCAAAAAAGAAATAAAGGAATTAAATAAAATATATAATGAAATTCTCACACACAAAACTTGTCTAGCCTTGGAAAATTAAAAATAAACTCATTAGCCACCTCCCCCAGATATCTACAAGCTTATCTACAAGAATTAAAATACAATCTAAAGCAAATAACATTAGTAGTATAAATCATGAAAAGAAAGGGAAAAAGTATCAGATATAGGAGACATCATTGAAGCATTTTGGTTCCATTATATGGAACACTTCAAAAAAGAAGATTTAGATACCAACCAAATAAACTTGGATACAAACCTTATCAATATAAAAAAAAATCTCGAAAACTTAAAACTAGACCTACAAAAACCTATATCCTACAAAGAAATTGTTGACTAGATAAAAGAAAGTAACTCTAACAAAGCTCCAGGGATAGATGGTATAATTATGGAAATTTACAAACTCTTCCCTTCAGCACTAATTTTTACCTTCAGAAAGTGGGTGTAGCTATGGGCTCCCCTTGTGGTGCCAGTGTTGCCAGTATGGTGATGGCCCACTGGGAACACCTGCTTGTTTTTAATAATTGTGAACTCAAGGATAAGCTAATATTCTATACTCGTTACCTGGACGATATTTTTATTTTACTGGATGGTGATAGTTCTGTTGGTGAATCAGTGGTTGAGTACTTTAACGGGACTACTCACTTTTTGAAGTTGACTCACACATTTAACACAGAGTCCATTGCTTACTTGGACATACTTTTGTCTAAGGATTATTCTATACAAAAACTTAAAGCTACTATTTTCAGAAAGAGCACATACTCTAACTCATTTTTCCATTTTTCTAGCTGCCACCCACTGCATCAAAAACGGGCTATTGTAAAGGGCCAATTGGTCAGAGCAGCCCGTATTATTACTCTAAATAAGGACTTCCTCACTGAATGTATGCATTTGAGAGGTATGTTTGCCCACCGTGGGTACCCTGAATACATGGTTGATGAAATTATTGAGGAGGTTGTAAGTAAACGTCAGAGACAATTTTATAAACCATTATTAAATAATGGTTTTGATTCATGTGGTGAAGCAGTCAATACTTGTTCAGTGTCACCTGTAGTTTCTGTTGACTCCCAAATAATAAATACATTAGGGGCCACTTTTGTGACAACGTTTAATCTTAACAGTAGAGACTGTTTCCAGATCTTGATTAAAAACTGGGCAATTTTTAAGAATGACAATAATGTATATCAAAGTGTAGGTGATCGGCCAGTGGTTGTATATAAAAGGGGCAAGAACCTTAAAGCATACTTTGAACATCATTCAAATTCAAATGTAAGGACAGTGGGTATGTATAAATGTCAAGATTGCAACTACTGTTCGTACATTATTGAATCTAACAGATTTACAATTCACAATCAACAATACAATTTGAAGTTGAGAGTAAACTGTAACTCAAAAATGGCAGTGTATTTAGCCCAGTGTCAGTCATGTTCAACCTTTTATGTTGGAAAAACTGAGAAAAGGCTGCGTGACCGTATGTATGAGCATATTTTTGCTATAAGAAAGCAGAAACTTGAAAATGCACTGGTGAAACATAATTTACTATACCCTAACCATACTTTTAAATTTATAGTTATAGATCAGATTTCTCACAACCTTCGTGGAGGTCCTGATTTATTTAGACTAGAAGAATTAGAGCTTTTTTGGCAGATCAGGTTGAATGCGTATAGTGTACCTGGGTTAAATGAGGGTTGCTCGATCAGTAGCACCCTTAAAATTAAAAGTCTTTTAAGATGATTTATTTTATTGTTTTTTATGCTTTATTTGAGTATTTTAAGCTTGTATTTCAATGTGGTTTAACACTTACAATTATTGTTGTTATTCACATGGAACTTGTTTATTAGTAACGATTAGGCGTATTAATTGAAAGAGAGGTGCTTGTAGGTAGTGTGTTTATCCCTTTAAATGAGCTGTTTGAATTATTGATTAATTAACTACTTTATTTAAGGACTGTGTTATGTGGTTACTTTATGTCTGAAGAAGTCTGCCATTTTAACAAACGAAAAGCGCTTAACTCGTTAAAGCTTTGTGGTACCGTCCTGCTGTCTGTTCCTTCATTTTTGCATTATAGTTTGTTTGTTTGTCACCACGTTGGTTACCATATAGACAGACCCCATGTAGAAAATGAGAAAAAGGGTGGATTGATGATGATGCTGATGATGATGTTAGTCAGATCCCAGGGTGCATATTACACCATAATCCTTCTCCAAGGTATTAAAGCTGGACTGCTGTGGGGTGTGGTCAGTGAAAGTACAGGACTGCAGGCATGCCACTTGTTGCAGCCACTGACATGAGCTTTCTGATGGCAAACATCATGAAATTTCTCCCATAGGTACATGTGGGATACAGGAGCAGCATCATATAACATGAAGTTTACATGTCTTCATTTTGTGTAAAATATGTTTCCTGGTATGCTGTTGTAGTAGTTGGGTGTGGGAGTTACGCAGATTTGCAGGGGTATATGAGTGATTATTTCTCTGCCTTTACAGACACAACATTCATGGCATCCACCACAGGACTCACGTGGATCATGAAAATGATGATGGCCTATCTCTGAGTCTGATAACACAACTGCCAACAATGGTTATGATGGAGGGCAACCTACCACACACATCCAATGACAAAGTTCTGTTGCCTGTGGAGCCCATTCCTGTTGCTCTACATATAGTGCATGGTCATGACCAGCCAATGCAACAGGAGGGGAGAGTGGTGTCACCACTGAGCATGATGACAGCAGTAGGGAGCAGTGTGCCAGAAACCATCAGTGCCATGGCTCCTGCTCAGTGCTCAAACTAGGTACCACACTAGGCATAAACCAGTGAATTGTGGATCGGTGATCCAAGCACAGACAGATGCCATCAATTACATGGCAAAAGGATAAGTTTACTGTGTGGTATGTATGATGACATATGTGAAGATCTACAATACCTGAATACAGTGATGGATCAGAGGGACAGAGAGGACACTGTCCTGCTTAGGTCATTGGATGACAACTTATCAACATGTCAGCTATTGAGGCCTCCTTGGAGTTTGCTGGCTTTCCTTGTCATAATCATTACTATAGTCCACAATACAGGCACCTGAAGTTCACATAGTGCCACATCCTCACTGTCAACCATAGCTAGTGATCCTAGTGTGGCACAACAGGGTGACCCTTGAACATCTAGCATCCAGTTTTCACATCTGTATTAGTTGGCCATGTGGTCATGGTCACTCTGTTTCACATCATCATTGCCAGTAAGTGCTCATGGCAGTGTTATTCAGTGATGGAGATAACTCTATAACACTGGCCACAAATAGTCTACATTGTTCCCATCTTTCTGACACAGTGTACTCAGCTCCTCCCAGTTAACCAGCTGTGTAAATCAGTAACTCTTTCACATGTTTCTCAAAGTTTCTTACTATTGGGTCAATCCTTAGAGGTGTGTTGTCAATATGGTACTTACCAAGGATGGCTGATTTTCTAAAGTATACATATTTCTTGGTATTTGGTTTTAGTCCATGACTCTGACACCAGTTATTTGTTTGAGTCAGCCCATATTAGAGAACATTAGTGTCACTTGGGGATTCTATGACTGCTCTTAATTTACAAGCATATATAAATTTGGTCAGACAGAGGCCCTTGATATTGGTCTTGACTTCAAAGAAGTAGATAACAAAAAGGAGCGGTCCCAGAACTGATCCCCAAGGGACTCTGCTGGTGACTGGCCTCTTTGTAGTGGTGGACTCCCCATTGCTAACTTCCTGGTTCCTGTTCTTGAGCCAGCTAACTATCCACTATGTAACATAAGGCTTTATACTTAACCTCTGAAGTTTGTCAACTATGCCAGAGTGGGGAATTCTGTCAAATGCCTTGGTCAGATCAAGGTAGACATGTGAAAAGATTTGGCCTAATCCATTGCATTGATGACCTTCTCAAAGAAGTCCACCAGACTGAATATGCATGACTTACCCTTGCCAAAACCAAAATTAGTTGGGTCCAATGTCTCGTGTTGCCTTGGTCATTATAGATCATTTCCATAAAAATGTTTTCCATTAAACATTGTTGTCTCTATTATAGCTCATATATTTTGACCAATCACTGCCTCTTTGCAAGTGTTGCAGTTTACTGAACCTGCCTCAGCTATATGTGGGGTGGTCCTGCAGCTGGTTTCTCCAACAGCTCCTTCCTTGGCACCCATTCTATGCTGGATGTGGTGATCCATACCTCTCAACCTCTTAGAGAAAGAAATCTGGGCAAAGCCATATAATGGGGGGGGGGTGCAAAGGCCAAAAAATAGGCACAGTTTTTAAACATTTCTCTTACAATCTTAGAAAGTTGATAGAATAATAGCATTTGAATTTGTATGCATTTTCTGAAGGGTATAAAGCCTGAAACTCAAATGTCTGTCATTATATTCCGACTTGAATCTTCAATTATTTGACAATGATTTGCTAGAAAACCACAATTTTATCAGAAACAGACTGAAAATATAAGACAAAAATCTGGATATTCTGCAAAAATCTATACAGTTGAGAGGTATGATTTTCTGGTCTGTCTTGTCTTCCACTGGTGATGCCCTGCTCTAGCTGTTTGCATGCTACTGCAGTGTGCAGTATTGCACAGACAGCAAATATTGTGCTACAGATCTCTGGAGCACACTGCAGTACACCACAAGAGGATTCTAGGCAATGGAAGTGGGTCTTCAACAATCCAAACACACTTTCAATGATGTTGCATGCCTATGGCATTGTGTAGTTGGATGACATCTCAACCGTGCTCTGTGGATTACGTAATGGTGTGATGAGACATGGTTACAAAGCATAAACACCATCACCAGTAAAATGTCCCTAAGGGAAACCCCCCTACATACATTGCTGATGCAGATCAGATGTGTATTAGATAAACTGTGGGAACTGCCTGGATGGTGCACAGAGACATTGCAAATAATACCCTGTGAATTGCATACCACCTGGCAGTTGATAAGAGTGGAAGCCCTTTCAGTCGATATACCAGTGACCATGTGGACCTGGCAGGATCTTGATGGTGATGTCGGTGCACTCCATATCCTCTACATCTTCAGGGAAATAGGCAAAGTCCAAATGGAGAGATGATAAAATCAGAAAAAGGAGAGAAGTATCACTGGAATTGAATTCATCCTCAAGTCTTGGTGAGTACCTTCACGAGGTTGACCCTATTTTTCACAAAATTTCACCAAGATGACATTGATATATAGACTGCATTTTATATCGCATATATCATGGAGAGAAGTAGGTTAAAAAAAATAAAGCAGATGTTGGGTGAACAAGTCCCATGATAAAAAAAGTGCCCAATTGTGGTAGGTGCACTGGTACCAGGACTGAAAAAAATTATAGTGTAGAATCCTCAAGACATGGAAATAATCCTACAATGGGGCTAGGCCAGGCCCAGGGGAAGAATGGCCCTGTGCTGTAGAAGGAAGTTGCAGTCCACAAAAATCACAAACACTGATAGGTCAAAAAAAGTACCATACATACGATAGAATGGATTACTGAGGATAAGAAAGAAATTACGTATTATTACTATTATGCAAGAAGCCCATCATTTCCACACAAAACAGATACAAAAAGATTAAGAGAGAAATTAGAGGAAAGAAAAATACTTCCACAAAAAAAAAAAAAACGCCAGAAGCTTCAAATAAAAGTTTGTGTTCATTAATACAACAGATCCACGAAAAACATTATATAGACCAAGAGACCTTGTGTTATTTGGAAAAAGAAGCGACTGAGGAAGTGTGAACATTTAAATAACAAAATTTAGAGATGTTTGAAGGTATAAAAAAGAAATATGGACATGGGAAAGAAAAATAGATCTGATATGGTGCAATATTTATGCAAAGGAGAAGGCCAGATCAATCACCACATAAAAGGCAGCCCAAAGATATTCAAAGAGAAATATAGGCAAAGGTGTCCAGATATGGAAAATTTCACAATAAAAAAATAAGATCACAAAAATGGAATGCAGAACAGAAGAGTAGTCAAGTAGAAGTTAAAAAAATAGAAGCTGAAGTTATGGAATATTTGAGAAGTGAAGGATTCAGTGTAGAAAGTCCAACACAGGTCATATCACAGCATGATGGAACAACTAGTCACCAATGTAAGGAGAAATAAGAGGAGCAGGAGACATCTGAAGAAGAAATGTGGACTTGGGAAAGAAAATAAATTTAATATGGTACAATATTTATGCAAAGGAGAAAACAAAACTAATCTTTGCAAAAAACAGCAGCTCCAAAGATATTTGAAGAGAATACAGGCAAAGACATATGGATATGGAACATTTTACAATACAAAAAAATAAGAAAACAAAGAGGAAAAGTAGAAAAGAGGATTAGTAATGGAGAAGTTAAAGTGACAGAAACTGATGTAATGGAGTATCTGCAAAGTGAAGGATCTAGTGAAGAAATTTTAACTCAGATAACAACTCAACAGGATAGAGCAATGGACACCCAAATGAAGGAGAAACCAGTGGAGCAGGAAGCATCTAATCAGTTGACATATGAAGATACTTCGGTGCTTCCCATAGCAAACCAGTACAAAGGTTCAGTTGGAGCTATACAGCAAAGGAAAGAAGAGGAAACTGTGGCAACTCTGACACAGTCAATGACGTGGAGAGATGGGCCAGTGAGTTCCCATATGAAAGAGTAACAGATGACACAGGGTAAAACTGAAGAAAACAGCACAGCAAGAAGCTGTGGAACTTTCTACAGAATACCCACAGGAAATGGCAAACAAAGAATGTGGTCTCAGTTTAGAAGAAAATTATCTAAGAAAAGAGTTGCTTGATTTAATAGAAATGGAAGGACATATTAAGCTCAATGAAAGAAATAGACTGCAGAAGGTCAATAAAACCCAAAAAGTTAGAAGCTTGCTAAATCAAATGAACACAGTAATTAGGACGGTCCATAGACATTCATGCAATATAATAGAAGTAAATAGGATACATTACTGTGCAGCCAAATTAATACCAGATAAATTCCTCCCACAAGAACATACGGTAGTAAGGGAAAGGACAGGGATAAACTGAATGCCATCATGGAAGTATCAATCAGAGAAAACTATAAAGCAATTAAGACAAGAATTGTCACTGTTCCCCTCGAAAGCATTAGCTCGTATCATTAACCAGATGAAATCAACACGATTAATTACTGAAATTCACTATAACAATACTACATATACTGACAAGGCAGATATCATAAAGACCTTTGAAAAAAATTTTAATCAGATTTACGGTGAGAAGCAGACACTCTTGCAAAATAAAGACAGAAAAGATTTTCTATAGAAAATCACTTTCCCTAATATTGATAAGGAATTTCATAGAGATTTGATTAAACCGATTACAGTTGAGGAGGTGTTCGAGACAATCAAGAAACTAAAGCCTCACAAAGCCCCAGGCCCAGATGGTTTGACCTCGGAATTCTACAAATCTTTTAGTGAGATTCTGAGCAGGGTATTGTCACAGACTTTTAATTATATCACTCTAAATAGAATTAATGATCCTCATTTTAATGCCTCAAGGACAGTTCTGATATTAAAGGAGAAAGGTGATTCCAAAAATCCTGATAATTACAGGCCTATATCACTTTTGAATATGGACATGAAAATCATGACATCCATTCTGGCGAGTAGACTGAAAAAGGCAATAAACCCAATAATATCAGAGGAACAGGTGGGGTTTATGGATGGGAGACAGACCACGGATAATAACTTAACGCTCCATACCTTAATCTCTTATGCGAAATATAAAAACCTGAATTTGTACGCCCTAATTATTGATGCTCAGAAAGCATTTGACAGGGTTAATTTGGTTTATTTATTTGATACATTACCTTATTTTAATATACCGCAGGAGTTTATCTCAACGTTAAGGATACTATATAAAAATGCATACACAAATTTATTTATAAATCACGAATGCTCGAATAGGATAAAAATCAAAAATGGTACCCGACAGGGCTGCCCATTATCTCCCATCTTATTTAATCTTTACTTAGAGCCCTTATTTTTACACCTTAAGCAAAATGTTTTTTATAATTCTCCTGTACTGTATGGAATAAAGGTTAGGATGGCTGCCTATGCAGATGATTTAAACATATATTGTACCACACCTGTTTCCGATACTGAAAAAATATTAGCTGCAATAGAAATCTTTGAGAGAATTTCCAACTACAAGCTAAATTTAAAAAAATCTAAAATATTCCCATTAAAGACACCCACACCCTTTTCAATGCTACCATTGATAGGACAAGTAATGACGGAAGAAAAAATAAAATATCTGGGGATTGTCTTCTCAACTGAAAATAGAGATTTTTTTATAAACAATGTAAAGTCAACTACAGATCAAATAACATTGGATTTTGAAAGATGGAGTAGATTGAAGTTACCAATGATGGCAAGAGCAGCTATCATAAGATTGAATGTTCTTCCTAGACTGTTATATATTTTTAGAGCTGCACAACTCAGAATTACCAAAACATTCTTCAAACAGCTTCATGTAAGATTGGGAAGATTTCTTTGGGAACCTAGGAAGACGAGAATATCATATGAAACATTGATGGCTCAAAAAAATAAGGGGGGGGCTGGAATTACCGGATTTCGAAATGTACTATTTAGTGATTTAGGCCAACAGGATTTTAAAGACGTCTTACTTCGATAGTGATAGTAGAAAATGGACACCCAAATGGGTGCTCTTAACGTACAAGTATATAAATGAAGTGGGAGTCAATGCTAAAGCATTACCCTTTTTAAATAATTGGATAATGAGTAAATATAAGTTAATGGAGCACATGAAAAGCTATGTAATGGCAATTCAAACTCTTTTCACTTCCTTAAATTTACTAAAATATATGATGGTTTTCCAACCGTTTCATAGGAACCCAAATTTAACAATTGGTGGTCAACTGATTGATCTAAAGAAATTACCATTAATCATGGAGTTAACTGTACTCGATTTATATCCTTTTCTAGGAGTACCAGTACATGATATTCTAAAAGAAATGGAACTTCCTATTTCCTATTTAACTATAGTAAGACAGCTAAAAGACTTGGTTATAAACTATTTTAATAACTTTGAAATGAAAGGGGAGGATTTAACCATTTCTCGTAATCTATGGGAAGCGCTGTTGCAGGATAGAAAATATATAACCGCAGCATATAAATTGATAAAAGAGAGGAAGTATAATAATTATATTCTGTTATCGAGTTACTGGAGAGAGAAATTGATATTGCCAGATGACAATAAGATATTGGAAGCATTTAAGTTAACATTAAAGTCCGTATCCCTTCAGAAATTGGTATTTACGCAGCTGATGATATTTAACAATGCATACTATACTCGTCTCACTTTGCACAAATTTGATACGAAGAATTCACCCATATGCCCACAATGTTTAGATCTGACAGCAGATTTACTTCACATGTTCTGGAGTTGTAAGTGCATTTATAAATTGTGGAATTCATTAAAATTGCAGTTACAAAAAATGGGTTACCAAAATTCAACACTCTCTTGGGAGTTTATGATTCTTCATATTCCCCCGGAGAATCTAGATAAATCAAAAACGATTGTAATTATGAATATTTGCCTATTAATGAAATTATATATAGCCACAAATTGGTTGAACCCAGCCCAGACATCGTAGGAAAATTTCAGATTGTTGGCAATAAAACACATCTTAGTGCATAAACTGTTAATTAGTGACCAAAAGAAAAATATCAACAATATAAAAATATGGGAGCAAATTTTTAATATTGTTTTGGCTTAGAGGTTACTATCCACTTTTTCTCGGGAACCAGAGTATAGTCTAAATCAACCTTAGATTAGATAGAGAATGTATAGAAAAGACAGATTGTTGGCTTGGATTTGTTAATGTTGGATTTTTTTTTTTTTTTTTTATTATTTTCCTTTTGATTGTTAGTGCTGTACCTATGATCAATACATGAGGTTGATATATATGTGAAATTAACTAATGGAAGCATCTTGTATATATTGTATATAATGTGTGAATTTGTAATATGGTTGTGAAAAATAATAAAAAATGATTATTGAAAAAAAAAGAATTGTCACTGTTAGAGGAGTATAGAAGAGAGAACAGATCAACAAAAATACTCAGAAAGATATACATGATAAAAGCAATGTGCAGCATTATAATGGGTCAGGATTTATCATGCACTATCACAAATAATAAACTAAAAATATCAGCACAGACAGAAAAACTAAGGAGATACACAGATAAATATAAAGGAAAACTACAAAATAATTTATTGATGACTCAAAAACTTTTATAGAGAATTGAGAAACAAGGTAAAAGGAATTGAATGACCACTACAAAAAGAAGAAATAGATACATTTTAGAGAAATATTTATGGAGAGCCTGTGAAACATAACAAAGATGCTAAATGGATAGAAGAAGTAAACAAAAGAATAAAAAGTTCAAATGTACAGGATATGAAATGGGATGAAGTAATGGCCAGAGAGACTGAAAAAAAAGATAAGAAAAGCCTCTAATTGGAAAACTCCAGGTCCAGATGCAGTACCTAACTTCTGGCTAAAAATATTAACATATTTACACAAAGATTTAGACATGAGTAGAAACTATTTATATGCGCACCCTTAGCAGAAAACAGCCTGGCTAGCAATTAAGAGTGAACCTGCAAGCTATCCTAGAAAGTATAGACCAATAACTTGCCTTCCGATGATGTATAAACTATACACAGGAATTGATGCAGACAGAGCTAATAGTCATTTAGAAGAAAACTCAATTATGGCAATAGAACCAAAGGTTAATAATGGAAAGTCATATGGAACAGAGGATCATTTGTTGTTAAATAAAGTCATAGTGGAAAACTGCAAAAAGGGGAAGAATCTAAGTGTGGCATGGACAGACTACAAAAAAGCATATGACAGTATCTTACATTCATGAATAAAAGAGTGCTTAAACATTTATAAGATATACCCTACACTGATACACTATATCACAGCAACCACGAAACAGTGGCAAACCACTTTGCAGTTAAGCAATGATAAAGGGCAAACTATTATTCCAGAGATAAAAATCCAAAGGGGGGTATTCCCAGGTGACTCTCTGTCACCTCTGATGTTTTGCCTTGCCCTTAATCCATTAAGCTGTCTGCTTGGGGTCTATATCACATGGTCGAAAGCTAATAATAGCAAATGACCACAACTTCGAAAACATCAGAACTCAAAGCTGCAATTGTGGGCGGCTGCACCACCACACCCCTTGCTAAATATATATACCAACTCCAAGATTGTACTACAGTGAAGAAAGGGTGAATAGCCCTATCTACACTGTAGTGCGACCCCACAATAAGAACTTCGAGTTATGGTGTTTTCGAAGTTGTGGTCATTCACTGTTATTAGATTTCGACCACGTGATATAGGCCCATCTGCTTGACAGTTAGGTCATGGCTATAATTTGGCTCCCCAAAAGCGACAAAGTGTAAAGACTTCTCATCTTCTCTTTGTTGATGATTTAAAACTGTATAGCTCATCAGATAAGGAACTGAAAGCACAACTACAAGTAGTCACTACTTTTTCAGATGATACAAGAATATGCTTTGGTCTTGATAAATTTGCAAAAGCAACATTTAAAGCAGGAAAGGTGCAGCACCCAGAAAAGATCAGTTTGGGAGAAGAATGTGATATAAAAGAACTTGAGCAAGAGGGAGTTTATAAACATTTGGGAATTGATGAAGGATTAACAATAAAACATGCAAATGCAAATGTGAATAAATATTTTAGAAGACTTACATTATTATTATTTTTTTATTTATTTTATTTTACATTTGTTTACCAGGAAAGTCCAACTGGAACAAGGTCCATTTACAGCGGAGGCCCAGGGAGAAAAGCTCCATAACATAACATAACAGTACAAATCCAACAAATGACAAAAAAAATTCTGTACAGAGGCATATATACAATCAGAAGAGTTCCATGTCTTTATATGACAACACATAATCCACGAATGACAGAAAATTGCTATACAGTGGCATATATGCAATCAAGGAGACTTTTTGTACCTTAGTTTGATTTGAGCAAGCTTGGTATATAGATAGCAAAACTTTGAATTTCCTATTGGTAGTACAAAGCATAAAAATGAAGGAATGGAATCTGGAAAATAATGCAATTCGGGAGATATGTCATAGCGTGAGAAATAGTTTGTAGGATAGTAGTTCCTGATCGGGAGTATTTGAGTAGTACAGAATAGCTGAGGTAAGCAGTGAGGAGATGAGGTGTGGCAAGTTAGGAGGAGAGCAGAAAAGATTTTATGTGATACAGGGACAGGGCCATGATTGCAAGAGGTGTGACTTTAGTGATGTCTTGAAAAGTGAGATGGATGGTGCAGAGTAGATACTTTGGGGGAGGTTATTCCATTTCCTGGCAATGGTGTGGGAGAATAGACTTTTCCCTGTAGTGTTATTGGCTTTGGTCATGCAGAGCAGGGTTTTGTTATATGAGCTTAGAGGGCGATTTGCAGAATATTGGTTTAGAGAATATTAAATTAATCCTGAAAGCATCATTAACATCTAGGAACAAAGTTCAGGATATAAACCAATTTGCTCTTCTGTCCTAACTTACAGTTTTGGAGTGAATGACTGGCCCCAAAATGTGTTGGATAGATTAGATAGGAAAGCAAGAAGGATGTTTCATGACCATCAAATGATTTATAAAGATCAGTGCACACCAAGTTATATATTCCCGTTCCGAAGGAGGTATGGGCCTCTTTGAAAATGATTACATGTATAGTTTTACAATTGTGGGACTGTATACATATCTTCTGACCTCACAAGACCCACCATAGTGAAAGTTCTGAAACATGAAGAGAATAACTCTACGATGACTTCCCTGCTTAGTCAAGCAGAAACATATCAGCATCAAGCAGGAATGGAAATCAAACCAGAAGTAGATAAAAATCAGGCAGCAACTGAATGTGCCAAAAAACAAAAGAAAACTATAAGGTAAAAGATCAGATGAGAAGGCAAGAAATGTGGAAAATGCATAAATATAGTTACAAGTATAGAAAACTCCTTGAACAATCTCATGTTGATCAAAATCGAATGCAGGAATGGTTAAGGAGAGACAAATTCAAACCAAAAGATGAAAGTTTAATATTAGCGGCCCAAGATAGTGGACTACGTACACAATGGTTTACAAAATCCATTGAACATGCGGGAGAAACAGACAGATGTAGATTTTGTAAAACAGAATTGGAAACAATTGCACACCTTGTTGCTGGTTGTGACATACTAATGGCAGAAGGACTGTATGCTGAAAGGCATAATAATGTGGCAAGACTGTTGCACTGGGGATTGTGCAAACATCACAGTGCTGAAGTAGCTGAAATAACACTGGAAACATGAGTTACAAAGCATCATAGAAAATGATGAAGTCTACATCACATGGGATAAGTCATTACCAACAGTTCAACTCTACTGACTTCATGACCAATTGTACAACACATTCAAAATCTTAGAGTTAGTTTTAATATCCTTACCTGATGTGGGACCTCTTATCAGAAATAGTTGAAGATCCCTTATTTTCAGACACAAACATTGCAGTCTATCACCATGGGGCACACTTAGGGGTCACTGGAGTGTGGCATAAATCATCTGCTGTCCAATCCTTTAAATATCTGGCTTTGGACTTCTGCAGTCTACTACATTGGTGCTTGGGGATGATTTTCAAACTAAACTGCTTTAAGAACTCCTTAAAAATCATACTTGCTTCGTCTAACCCTTAATGACATCCTGTAGAACAATAGTTAACTGTGCTCTGGACTATGTTTGTTTGTTATTGTTTTGGGTTGACTGCATTCTTTGTGAGACAATAATGATCAACGCTCTTATTTGTGATCACTCATGCGTGACTGATGGCTTTGGCCTAGAAGACTGACGTTACAGCATCTTAGAGATTTCTCTTTTTCTCCAATGCAGTGACTGTGGGAATGGCATGTATAACTAGGATCAGTGTGAGAGGCCACAGCCCTCATGTTGGAGTATGCAAGAGTAAACCACTTTTGTTTACTAATTTTTCACTTATGATTGCTGTTTGCATTCAAGTAATATTGCTCTTTTGTGACCATAGTAATATACAGCCACCATAAAAGAGTTGATAGGTTGTCAAGGAGTCATCTTTTTTGTTACTTGGTGTGTCTTATTGTTTTATCTATGCAAATACAATTATTTATAAGCACTTTACTACACTTGAATTTGAATCACAATGTGAATATACAAGGTTTATCTGGGTGGCATTATGGTGTAGCCATTAGCATTATTGTCTGACAGCACTTAATTCTCCAGTTTGATTCTTGGTGGGAGTGCTTTTTATGTGGCACCAGACTGTCCACCCTATGTCCAAATGAGTTTTCTCTAGGCACTTTGGTTTCCTCACACACCTCTAGTATGTAGGTAAATTGGATGTTCTCTAAATTGACATGAAGGCATCCATGTGGTGTGTGTGTGTGTGTGTGTGTGTGTGTGTGTGTGTGTGTGTGTGTGTGTGTGTGTGTGTGTGTGTGTGTCCTTTGATGAGCTAACAACACACTTGGGATAAGTTTTGATACTAACTGCTGGGATAGGCTCTAGTTTCTCCAGTACCCTGGGATAGATTATGTAGATGCTGGATGAAAGAGTAAATGAACAAGTTTTTTTTTCTATGAATTCCCTCCTAAGATGCATGCACCAAAACAGGATGTATGTCCCTAATGTTTTCTTACACTTGTGCAAGAATATATTTTAGTTGGAAACGTGCATCTGTTAATAATATAATAGTTTAGAATTGCATGATACCAAGGCTCTTCTCTAACAAACTAGTGACCATACTGGTATAATGAAGTAGGGGTCATAGTTGCATGCATATGAACTCTGTGTCTGTATATTATTTCAGTGACAAAGTGATCACAAGGAACTTCACCATCTAAAGTTTTGATTTACCTAATCTAGTGTAAAGGCTCTTAGCTTATTTTGACAAAATGAGGTTCAGCCTCAAAGAAGCTAAACTGATATACATACACACATGTGAAGAAGAGCAACAAAAACAATAAGTCTGTTTGTGAGTCTCTGGACCAAAACCTAGATGTAACAATAAAATAATGTGGGAGTCAAATGAGATCACTTCAAATATGACAGAAAATATAGAGCATTTATTGAAGCCTAATGTAACAGAAAAAGTGGAAAATATGAGAAACATACTAATTAAAATTCAAGACATGGGCAGTGTAGTCAGTACTATAAATAAGAAAAAGTGAAGATATATAAAGAAAGAAAGGAAATTGAAAAGATAAAGAACTAAAAACAGGGGCTTTTTTAACAAAGATGCCAAAAGTGCAACCAAATAATAATAATACAGATATATATATATATATATATATATATATATATATATATATATATATAAGGAATCACACAAACAACAAACAAGAATAGTTAGCAGAACTAAAAATGCAGCTTTTTACAAATAAAAGGATGCCAAAAAATTATTGTTTTTATAAGTATTTATGAAGGAATTAAAGTATAATTGACATAATCCACCATAGGTTTATAGGTTCATAGGAGGTTACTAGGCTATTAGCCTTAAGGCCTTTATAAGTCTAGCCATTTTATACCCTTGTTCCCTCATTGAACTAGTTGTATGGTCTATATTTTCAGTGTGAGTCTATGATCAGCACTGACTCCCCTTATCCAAGAGGGAAGTAACACTTAAATAGGGTCATTGAGAAACTTTGTTTTACATGAAGTGGGAGTTTGTTTCAGAGGAGTGGCAATCTCTGGGAGACATATCTTTCTCTCCAGCATGTCCTGTTAATGTCACAGTCTAGGTTAAGATCCGTAGAGTGAGTGAATCTTGTCCCATTTGACTTGTGGATGTGCAACATTTCTATTAGAGCAAGGTCCAAGACTGCTCTGTAAGCCAAGCACAAGTCACCTTTCAAGCAGCCTGTAAGATACAGACTACAGTGACATGGCCTTCAGTCTGTTCATGTAGTTCATGTGTTGATGGCCCTGAACTTTTTTGGTGAGAAATGTATGAGGTTTCTCCAGCTGATGCAGGTGTCCGGCGAGGTCCATACAGAGTAGTGAGCTGGATAAATGCAGTTTTTCCAGTCTATTGCCAAAGTAAAATACATATTTTGAATACATGCATACATACGCACGCATACACACACACACACACACACACACACATACAAATACAGTATGTATGTATGTATGTATGTAATATATATATATATATATATATATATATATATATATATATATATATATATATATATATATGGGTCTACTTCAGACCATCAAAACCATAGATCATCGAGTCACACTTTATCAAGACCAATTCAGAGAAACTAGATATCATCGAAAATAGAAAGCATCGTACTTCACATCATCGAAAACAGGCCTGGACTATAAAAGAAAAGCACACAAATTCTACCTACGTCATATCCACCACCCAAAGCACAGGAAACCCAAACAATCCTATCCTACCTCCCCACCCCTGCAAATGAAATATACCAACTCCAAGATTGCACTACATTGTAGATGAGGGTAAACACCCACAGCATGCCCACATCTACCCGAGAGCCACCCAGTGAAGTAAACATGTACAATATCTCCGATCTGTTTCTTAATGTTACTCCAGAGAAACAGGAAATGCCTGCAGTTTGACAAAGTCAGATTTGATGAGGTCTGCTTTTGGCTACATCTGGTTTTGCTGAATTGGTCTTGATAAAGTGTGATTCAACGATTTCAGGTTAGACCCGTAGATGTATGTATACATATATATATATATATATATATATATATATATATATATATATATATATATATATATATATATATATATAAAACAATAGTTCGGACTCAGTGTTTTATTCCATATTTATTATTTTTTTTCACCAGTAAAAGAAGTTTATTAGTTTTATATATATATATATATATATATATATATATATATATATACATACACACATACACAGTTTGGTGGAAGGACAGTATATATGGACATATTCTGTTTGGTGGAAGAACGCCATAGAGGGACATATCCTGATGGCCAGCGAGTTGGGTCCTGACAGCTGGTAAAGAAAAGTGAGTCAGTGAAACAGATATGGAAGACAAATTAGATAAACTATTGGCAAATATCATGGATTTTATATGGACAGTGGAATCATGTAGTAGGAGATTGAATACAGACAGTGGATCAATGTGGTTTGAGATTAGAGCAATTATAACTGACAGTGACTTGATGAACGTTTCTTTATAACATGGAGAAATGAAAACAGAACAGTTAGAGGACAGGGTACTCTGGCAGGACTCTAAGATTAGATGGGAAACACAACTGAAAAATTAATGATCAGATAAGAAGATCCCGCGAACAGCCTGAAGAGGGAGAACTCTAGAACTGTTGGTCTGTGGGAAAATTTAGAGAGCTCACACCAAGTACATTTTGTATACCAATAATGTGCAAGCCTTGTTAGAGTATTTCCATTTTGGACTGCCAGATAAGCACATACACTGTGTGGAAAAGATGTCAGCCAGAGAAGATCAGCCAAGACATTTTCAAGTTTCATGTCAAAGGAATTTGTCATGAGGTAAGTTACAATTCAAAGACAGCAGGATGCAAATTGCAGGGAATGGAAGAATTTTCTCTCCTGATTCCTATTTAGAGGGTGTCGCACCAGCTATATAGAATCTCAGTAGTGACCGGGCCAGAGTAAGGCTGCAGTATCTAACTATCTTAAAGATTCATTGAAATGGTAGTCAAAATGTATGTACATGAGAAGAATCCATGGTGGTACAGAGGTGGTGGTGATACTAATCAACAGGATAAAGTGCCAAACCCTACAAGCAGCGGGCAGTCCTAGTACTAACAAGAGGACAAGGTGAAAAATAAGATGTAGGAGCAATGATGGACAGAATGAGAACCATTGGTAGTGAAAGCCAGTAAGAGCCAGGAGAGGAAATGCAGCAGTGGCAGAGACATACATGGGATTATTAGTCATGTGCATAAGGAAGTGCAGCAGTGGCAGAGGCATAAGTAGAATTGCTAGATATGTGTGTAAGAAATGCAGCAGTGGCAGAGGCATACGTGGAATTATTAGGCATGTGCAGAAGGAAGTGCAGCAGTGGCAGAGGCATAAGTGGAATTGCTAGATATGTGTGTAAGAAATGCAGCAGTGGCAGAGGCATAAGTGGAATTGCTAGATATGTGTGTAAGAAATGCAGCAGTGGCAGAGGCATACGTGGAATTATTAGACATGTGCAGAAGGAAGTGCAGCAGTGGCAGAAGCATACATGGAATTACTAGATATGTGCAGAAGGAAGTACATCAGTGGCAGAAGCATACGTGGAATTATTAGACACATGCAGAAGGAAGGGCAGCAGTTGCAGAGGCATACATGGAATTATTAGACATGCAGAGGGAAGGGGAGCAGTTGCAGAGGCATACATGGAATTATTAGACGTGAAGAAGGAAGTGCAGCAGTGGCAGAGGCATATGTGGAATTATTAGACACATGCAGAAGGAAGGGCAGCAGTTGCAGATGCATACGTGGATTTATTAGACACATGCAGAAGGAAGGGCAGCAGTTGCAGATGCATACATGGAATTATTAGACATGCAGAAGGATGTGAAGTGGAATGCAGCAACTAAGACAGTTAGGGACTAAGTGGTTTCTGTAGGTAAGGATGGGAATAAGGGTCATATTGTCATTACAACACTAAATTAGCTGTCTTCGTTTGCTGTTTTAGTTTGTTTCTCAAATGTGTGCTGAGCCTGTGATGGCTGGAGAAAATGACAACAGACACTTCAGGGGAACACTGAGTGACAGTGAGGCGACAGAGGTCTTTCTATAAAGTTATGTCACCCTGGATCAAGAAAAGATGTGGTGTGCTTCAATATATGGGAAAGACAGATGAAACAAAGGAAAATGGTGGACAATGCCATAAGGCACCCAAACAAGGCAGAAACTCTTTAGTGGGTGACTGTCAGCATTGGGATGTATATGTGCTAAACAATTTAATCTGGTCTGTATATTTTGTTTTTCACTCATCTATGAAGCATTTTATGTACTGTGGGATACGGGATCAGCCTAGCAAAATAATTTTCTCTAAATGCAGTGCTCACCAAGTAAGAGCCATAAGGTCTGAGACACACTATAGACAAAGATGGACTATTTTAGTTAAACTGTGCCAAGGCTGGTGAACGAACAGAAAGTCAGAGATGGTTCTCACTTTGCAGGAAAGTGGGATCTACTGCTTACACTGCAATGTTCATTTGCAGCATTAGATTGAAACATTGTGTGGGCAGGATGTTCACTCTCATGCTAGTTGTCAGAGCATAGAAAATGAGAATATTCAGAGATGGAAGGACGTTTTTGACATGTTATCCTGTTTGTCTACCAGTGGGATAGAAAGTGCTTTCTTTATAGTGTTTTGGGTCAAAATCCAAGAGATACTGTGAGAAATGCAATTTATTGATTTATATAACCACTTTGTTTTGTGTAAAGCAAGTATACACAGCTACACAATATGATTCTGATTAAATACAGTGTATATTGTGCAGTACCTTAATGTAAAGAGTTAAGGCATGATGTCATAAATAAATTAGTACTGATTTTGCATATTTTTATTTTTGTCTTCTTCAGACTGTTCTTGATCAGAGTTTTGTTATTTTTTTGTGTAGTGGAATTTGTCTTAGTAACCATGTGGATGTTAGCCTATAAAAAGGAGGTGCCTTCTGGTGGTAAAGGGCAGTTAATGTCAGAGGAAGGTAAGATTTATTTTGCTAAGTTGTGCATGGACTAGAAGATGTCGCAACATTTATTTAGGTAGCTTGCAAGTAAGAATTTGTTAATGCAATGTAAAAGGGGAAGTGGAAGTTATGTAGCTGAGGTGCACAGATGAAGAGTTGGAGAAAGGTAATAAAAAATGGGAGCTGAAAGTATTGCAAGGGGGGCAGTGGAGGAACAATTCAATACTTAGAAGAGAAGTATAGAAGGGAAGAGAGCAATCCTAGAGTTAAACAGTTTATTCAGGTCTGCTGCTCCAGAAGGATATCTTACTATAGTCTGTGGGATTTGTTCCCCACAAGGTCATTACCACACCTATGTGATCCACTAAAGGGCTCTTTAATTCAAATCTTGTGTAAAGGACAGTAGTGCATGCTTGAAAAGTTTTGTGTGAGTGGGTATTAAAAGTAAAGCCTCTGAGGAATGAACAATCTGATTAAGAGGAAGAAAATACCTGTGAAAATAATTACCGAAGGATTTGATATTTTAATGATACAGAAAATGAAATTGACGACTAGAGAAGTGAACAATATGCAGAAGAAGGGATACAGGCAGTTTGGGGTGCTGTGTATTTTAAGTGTGGTGGAAGAGAGAGGAATTATTAGCAATGGGTATGATGCACTGGAAAGGAATATTGTGTGAGTAAGCTGGGTATGTAGGTAGTAGGGAGGTGGCAATGGGAAGGGAAAGGTTTAGATCTTGTTTCATATTATGATCCAAAGGAAAACTGTCGAAAGGCTACCTAAAGGTAATTACAAAAATTAAGAGAGGAAAGCTAGGACTACTACTGGGTGGGAGACCATAATATAGTACTATAGCTCAAAATGAAAGACTGTTGGGGTGATACCATAAAATATCTCCAAAATCACTTAAAAGTACTTAGGGAAGTTGAGGGCAGCAATCTAAAACTGGTAGATACTTGTTAAGGACTAAGAGGAGAGAGGAAGGTTTTACTTTTCTGAAGAATGTGTGTAGACACTCCAGCATATCGGAGAGGTTAATAATGGATAGGGAAACTGCAAAACAGCTGATGGGGGTGTTAGATAAGAATCTTTCTAAAAGTATATGGTAAACATGGTATTTGGGTGGGATCCCTGGTAGTTAGGGAGTAAATAAAGCTACAAGCATTTCAAGATGGGGTTGGGCAAGTGATACCATGAACAGAAATGTGGCAGGATCAATGGGAAAATGGAAGTGGGATGGAATTAAGACAATGTGGATGTGAACACCTGGGATATACAGGGAGATGAAGAGGAAAAGAGGCAGGGAGATCAAAGAGAAAGAGAAACAATTAAAGAGGCTACAGAAGTAGTGGGGAGGAATGTAGACAGAGATCTATGGGAGAGTATAGTAGTCATGAAAGAACAAATTAAGGGAATGGAGTAAACCCTCAAAAAAGCAGATATGGATAGGAGACTGGATGTTATTGGGCTAGAATGGATATAGAATGGAATATGTTAATGTGGAATCAAAGGAAAATATGGGATGGGGTGAAATAAGTAAGAAGGGGGACATGGTAATGTAGATCAGAGCATGTGTATGTACCTATAAGAAGTATTTCCAGATGTAGCACATGCATATAAATACAGAGCACATGGAGCCAGCAGTGCCATTTTGAGAGAACAGCCAGAATGTTAACATTTATGAGTGCAGTAGTCAGTCTGTTTATAAGTTTATTTAAGTTTAAGTTACAAAGCCTCATTTCTGATGTGTATGTGTGTAATAAAGCTGCTTGAACAGAACCCATGAATGTTCATCTGTTTTATCCTGACCAGATGAGTTACATGGTGTCAGAACTGGGATTAGAAGAGCAACTTCTATGAGCCAAGAGGTGCAGAGTTGAAGGTGAAGGCAGACTAAGCAGATTGATTGAAATGGAGCACAAACAAAGGAAAAAGGGCCAGAAATTAGCTAAACTGCACAAATGATTTATTTGGTAAAGAAAATGAAACAGCAGATTTATAAGGCACAAAATACATTAGTAATCAAACGAGTAGCACAAAAACCTATTATTAAGCAAATAAAAGGCACAGACAGCATTATTAATTAAACAAAATGTTTGAAACCATGATATTTGATAAAACTAGCAAAACTATTCATATGGGGCTCAGTATTACCTTTGATTTGCATAACAAGCATGTTTAAAGTAAAACAGGCACAAGAAACGTACAATGAGTACGATAAGAGGTTAAAAAGGCATAACAAGTACAATAAAAGGGCAAATTAAGTCAAAGTACAGCCATTTTGAAAAGTTTCCTGTGCTGTGTGCAATTATTCACAGAAGCTGCCATTTCAGAGTGTTTCTTACACTATGCAGAGTTATTTCGCAATGTACAGTCATTTTGAAGTATTTCTTACACTGAAGTATATAAAGTACATAAAGTACAGTGATTTCAAAGTAAAGTACAGTGATTTCAGATTATGCTTGTGTGTGGAGACTTATTTTAAAAGTGAAATTATTTCAGAGAGTTTGTTGTGCTACTGGGCATAATTGCAAGTACTAGCATAAAATTGTTATATATATGTATATATATATATATATATATATATATATATATATATATATATATATATATATATATATATATATATATATACATATATATATATAGTTATATAGTTATATATGTATATATAGATATATATACATATATATATTTTATATATATATATATATATATGTTTGTGTGTATATTGTTACATAATTCCAAGCACCCTCAGTGCTGTGTGTTGATATGGCAGAGGCATTTTGCAGACCAAGTCCACTTGTGTTTGTCTGTTTGATTATAATATAGCAGAAAACTGGAGAGTATTCAAGCAGGAATATGGTATTTTCATACAAGCAGCTTTTTCTGACAAAGATGCATGTACAAGGGCATTAATTTTGCTTAACTTAGCTGGGTCAGAAGCCATTGAAAGAGAGCATTAATTTGTGTATGCACCAGAAATATATACAGCAAAAGGGACAAACCATCATATTGTGGTACTGGATGAATCAAGGGAAGATCCTGAGTGCTTAAAACATAAATTCAGAGAAATGTGCAACCCCCAGACAAATGTTACATTAGAGGGGCACTTATTTTATACAAGAGACCAAACACCAGGTGAAACATTTGTGGCTTATATCACTGACTTGATAAACAAAGCTAAAACATGCAGATTTGGTGACTTGAAGGATGAGTTAATAAATGACAGGCTTGTGTGTGGTGTTAATAGTGATGCAGTGAGACAAATTTTACTTTGTGACAGTGATTCAATGTTAAGCAAATCCATATAGAGATTTGCCAAATCCATGAGCTCACAGAAAGGCACACAGGTATGCTTAAAGGTGATAAAAGCATGGTTTCAGTAGCCTCTAGAGCAAACATAGACAGCAAACAGCACGTGGCAAACAGAAAGGGCCTAAGCACATGACAGCAGCAACCCCTGTGGGGTTTCCTGGAGGAGCTTGAGCTTTCTAGCAAGTTCCAAGACTAGCTCAGTAAAAAGGGCATGCTCAGTAGAGTACAAGAGTGAGTCAGCAAAACTCAAGTCAAGTCTTATTGTTAACTGCTGTAATTGTGGAGCCAACCATGAGTATAAAAGAGAGAAGTGCTTAGCATTTGGTCAGCAATGCCACAAGTGTAAAAAATGGAAACATTTTCAAAAGTTTTGTAAATCAAACAAACATCATTCAGTTATTAAGAAAGGTCACTCAAGAAAGGAAGTTGATCATGTAGAGAGCTGCAACCTTACTTTCTATGTAGATGGTGTAACAGTGGTCGATGAGAAGGTTAATGCAGTAGATTTACTGGAAAATAATGAATTATTTTGTACTGCGCTGATCAATAGTAAACCCACAGAGCTCAAAGTAGACACTGGTTCAAGGTGTAATGTAATGTCAGCAGAAACATTTGCTAAAGTGAGGGCTGGTGAGCAACTTAGTTTGGTCAATTGTGTGAAGCTTGTTGCTTATGTAGGTGAAGAGATTCAAGTCGAAGGCTCTGTGATGCTTTTGTGGTATTTGGTTGTGAACATTTACAGCTTGCAATTTTATGTAATTGTAGTCTGAAGACCCATGCAGTCATTGTTAGGTCTCAGAGACAGTTTGAGAATGAAACTGCTTTGTTTTACAAAAGAAGTCCATCATGTAAGCACATGTCCCAGTTCCAGCTTCAGTAATACTATTTTCTCAGAGTATGCTGATGTGTTCGAAGACAAGCTAGGCAACTTCCAGTTCTGTACTCCATGAAGTTAGACCCAGATGTCAGTCCAGTGGTCAGACCAGCAAGGAGACTTCCAATAGCTATGCAGGACAAAGTCAAGGTCCAATTAGACAAAATGGTGCAGCAAGGTGTGATTTGTCCCGTCACAGAACCAACCAAGTGGGTATCTTCCATGGTAGCTGTTCATAAGAAGAATTCAGATGAAATTAGAATATGTATTGACCCAAGAGACTTGAATAAGGCATTAAAAAGACCTCATCTTCTTATGTGTACAATCAAAGAAATTGCAGACCTTATGCCAAATGCCACTGTTTTTTGTGTCTTAAATGCACAGAGTTCATTTTGACAAGTAACTCTTGATCACAACTCTTCACTACTGACTACATTCAGTACCACATTTGGTAGATACATATTCTTCAGGATGCCTTTTGGAATAAATTCTACAAGTGAATTCTTTCAGCGTGCAATGGAGCAAATTTTTTCAGGCTACCTGTGTGCAATTATAGTTGATGATTTACTGGTTGGTGGCAATGCTGAAGCAGAGCATGACAGAAAGCTCAGGAAAGTTCTGGACAGAGCACGTGAAGTGAATTTAAAGATCAATCCTCTGACGTGCAAATTCAGCCAATCAGAGGTAGGACATTTATTTACCAGTACAGTCTTACGACCAGATCCTTCTAAGCAAGCAGACATCCTTGAGATGCCAGATCCAGACAATGTCCAAGCCTTATAGCGTTTTCTTGGTATGGTTAATGATTTGGGCAAATTTATCCCTGACTTTAGTGAGTTATCAGCACTTTTAAGAGAGCTGATATGCAAAAATGTTACATGGTCATGGTTAGAACAACACCAGAGAGCATTTAATAACCCCAAAAAGCAAATTGCTAACCTGTGTACATTAAAATACTATGATGTCCACATACCAGTAGTTCTTTCCTGTGTTGTTTCAAAGTACAGTCTTGGCACAGTTATTCTTCAAGAGGCAGACCTGTTGCCTATGCATCTAGAACCCTTAACCAAACTGAGATGCAGTATGCTCAAATTGAGAAGGAACTTTTTTTTTTTTGACAATTGTGTTCGCATGTTCAAAGTTCTGTGATTGTATTTATGGATAAGCAATCCAAACAGAAACTGACCATCAACCTCTAACTACTAATTTAAAGAAGCCTGTGCATTCTGCTCCAGCAAGACTACAAAGAATGATGCTCAAATTGCAAAAGTATAATTTAAAAATGGTCTGTACAACAGGTAAACTTATTTATCTGCCTGATACCTTATCCAGATCACCCAGAAATACCATGGAACTGCTTGATGCAGAGAATTTTGACTTTGATGTCATGGAAGTGGATATTTTTTCTACCACAAGACTTGATGAGCTGAGAGATACTACAAAGACTGATCCAATTTTGAAAAACTTAACCACTTCATCAATGTAGGATGGCTGTCAAAGCAATCCTGTGGACCGCCAGAAGTAAAACCGTATTTTCCATACAAAGATGAGATGCTGATGGAAGATGGTATCATTTTCAAAGGTCCAGAAGTTGGTGTTTCTACTTCCTTACAACAAGATTACATTCAGATATTGCATCATGGCCATCCAGGTTCTGATTCTACCAAAAGAAAGCCAAGAGGAGTAGTATTTTGGCCTCCTCTAGCAAAAGACATTGATAACATGCTTTCTTCTTGTTCAGTGTGCAACATTATTAAAGCCGCATTTGCAAAAAAAGCCACTTCAGCTAAGTCAGATTCCTGAACTACCTTAGTCAACAGTAGCAGCTGACATATTTAAGTGGAAGATTTAACATTACTTAGTGTTGGCAGACTCTTATTCAAACTGATTTGAGATCTATCTGCTACCTAACCTAATGTCCAGTGCTGTTATTACTAAGATGAAACTTCATTTCTCAGTCCATGGTAGTCCACATAAGGTTATTTCTGACAACGGTTCTCAGTTTACCAGTCAATTGTTTCAGAGATTTGCTAAAGAGTGGGACTTTATCCATGTTACTAGCAGTCCTGAATATCCTCAGTCAAATAGCCTTGCTGAATGTGCCATACAGAGTGCAAAGCAATTAATAGAAAGGTCAAAGTGTGACAATACCGATATCTTCTTGAATTTACTCAATCACAGAAATATACCCCATGACAACCAACTAGGCTCGCCTTCTCAGAGACTTCTATCTAGGCAAACCAGAACAGCCTTGCCTATCAGTTCTAGTTTGTTGGTGCCTAATGCTAAAAACAACAGAGCAATCACAGCCCAATGTTTAAGAAGCGTTCTTTTCAGAAGTCCAGCTATGATAAAATGAGCAGATTTCTTTGTCTGTTAAAAGAAGGAGAGACAGTAAGGATACAAATGGCAAAAGGCTTTGATTGAACTGGTCAAGTGAGAGGTATATGTACCGAGCCAGGATCCTACTTAGTGGAGCCTGAGATTGCAGAGTAAAGGAGAAACTGCAGACATCTTTTTCTTGTATCAGAAATGATATTGCATCATCGTACTTGTGATACAGACTCTAGATATCAGAGCAACCCAGACAATGTTCGTACTGAAGAATGTGTCACAGTATCCATTCCCATTCCTGACAATATCCCAGATGTCCCCAAATTTGAACATTCCTTGAAGACAGTCCCCGCTGCTAGATCCAATACTGACTTTTATGTTACATGATCAGGACCCTAGGATCCAATTAAAATTAGCCTGAAAATTGGTGTAACATTAAAAAAGAATAAAACAAATTAAAGTACAGCCAGCAACATTGTTTACATACAAGCATACAAACCAAACCAAAAGCCCAAGGTAACTCTCAGAGTCAGTGTTAGCCTCAGTCTGCTCGCTCTCACTCTGCTCGGCTCACTCCACTCCCCTCCCCTCCCTGACCCCAAATCTCACCCACACCCACTAGTGCTAAATTTAAACCAGACTTTGCCACTCCCTTGCTACTCCCCTTCTGCTAAGTACCAATCAGCACCTCACACATCATTGCACAACCCTGCCTCCTTAACCCATTTCCTTCTCTCTCATTCTTCCACACCCTGTTAGCACAATCAGCCATCAAATTTGGCTCACCCCCTATCAAAATGCAAACAAGCAAAAAAACACTAATTACCCAAATGCCTATACTGTTTCTATTTTACCATCTCACTGCCTATGAACAAACACTTGGCCATGGTATTCACTACCCAAATGGTCAGACACCCACGACTTCACACATAACACCAAACACTTTACCTTCCCCTGCACACCGAATATACCACCCTCTATAAAATACCACCCCTGTACAGCCACAAAACATAATCCTAAAGACAAAGACTATATAAAGCTTATAAACAAAATCCTAAATTCAGAATATCCTGTTAGTATAACCTTATAACACATGGAGACATTCATCCCAACCCTGGCCCACCCACACCCAATAACCTCCACTCCCCTACCACAACCCCCACAGTCAAGCTACCCATGAATACTCCTACTAGTTCCCTCCTAGCATTTCACCTAAATATTAGAAGTATTAACAATAAGATTCCCAACCTACACACCCTCCTAGCAACCCATTCCCCAGACATTATGTGTTTTACGGAAATCTGGCTAAAACCCAGTACTACTGACAATGAGATACTACCTCCAGGATACAATATTCACTGGTTAGACCATGCTACAAGGAAAGGAGGTGGGATAGCAGTCCTTTACAAAAATACTCTAACCATTAATAGAGACACCATTCAACCTCCCCAATTCAATAACGCGGAACTCCTCATAACCAAGCTACAGATTAACCAAAACAAACACTTGAACATCGTCTGTGCATACATTCCACCAGGCAACAACCTAAATACCCTAGAAGATTTGACTGGTTATCCACTACCTATTCCCAAGAAACCATAGTTCTTGGTGATTTTAACACCGACTGGCACCCCTGCTCCTCCGACCCTCCCCTCACTCATATAAACTTATCTGGGTTTAAACAGACCATAACCTCTCCCACTAGAATAAACAAACCAACCAACAAGGAATGTATTCTAGACTGGATCCTAGTTAATAACCAACCCCAGCTGTACACAGCTGGTACTCTCCCTGATGACCTCAGTGACCATTGTCTAACCTATCATAAAACATAAGGCAGGAAACCCTCAACAGCCCAAATATAAAACATTTAGAAACAGGAAATACTTTGATGCTGCTATATTCCAAAATTAATTAAAAGCAGTTGACTGGTCAAAACTAAAAAATCTAACATTAGAGAAGGCCATAGATCACTTTAACACTAAATTCCTAAGTATCCTTGATTCCCATGCTCCAGCACGTACAATAAAAACTAGATCAAATACAGCACCATGGCTCACAAAAGATACCAAAGCAAAAATCAAAACTAGAAACAGAGCATGGGCTAGCTGGAGAACAACCAAAGCCCCACTTGACCATCTAAAATATCGTCAACTCAGGAATGATACAAAAAAATCTATTTTACTGGATAAAAAAAAGCTTCTACCAAAATCTCCTACAAAAACACCACAACAACCCTCAAAAGTTCTGGGCAGGCTTAAATTAACTACTTTGTCCAGGTCACTCCACCACCCCAGTCCCGGCTAACTACACCCATAGTTCCCCAGAGACAATAGCTAGCGCCTTTAATAACTTTTTCACTGAAACAATCCACTCCCTAGCAAATCAACTAACCCCCTCTAACTTAAACCACATGCCTAACCTACCTAATAATAACCCCAAATTTGGCTTCCAACCAATATCCACTAGTTTTTTCAAAACACTTGTAAAAAATCTAAAACCTACCACCATTGCTACTGAACTCCACCCTGCAGAGTACCTGCAAATAGCTGCAGATGCCATTGCATATCCCATATCTATCCTCATCAACAGAACCTTATCTGAAAATGCTATCCCCTCCCTCTGGGAAATATCTCACGTCATCCCAGTCCATAAAGGTGGTAGCTCCTCAGACATATCCAACTATAGACCCATTGCCATTCTTTCCCCACTAGCCAAAATAATGGAGAAATGTGTACACAAGCAACTAATGCAATACCTTTCACAGAATAACTTACTATCTGACTCCCAGCATGGTTTCAGGCCATACCACAGCACCACCTCAGCCCTCCTTTCCTTTACTACTGCCATAAACCAAAACAGGAATGACAATAGGCTAACCTCTGCCCTCTTTCTTGACCTATCAAAAGCCTTTCACATGGTCAACCATGAACTTCTCATTCTTTCACTAAAATCTATTTCCCTCAACAAGCCTGCTATCCAGTAGTTCCAGTCCTTCCTGACTGGTAGACAGCAGGCAGTACTATGGCAGGGCAAACTCTCCAGCCAGTTACCTCTCACACTTGGTGTCCATCAAGGGTCCATACTAGGTCCACTACTATTCTCTATTTGTATCAACAACCTCCACACTGCTATCCCTAAAGCCACCTACATCCAATACGCAGATGATTCCACTCTCATCTGCTCAGCCATCTCCCCATCCGACTTGTAAATCTTAACCCAAAATACATTTAACACTATCGAGAACTGGCTCACCAATCAACGCCTACTTCTGAACCCCAATAAAACTAAACTTCTTCTCTTCTCTCCCACTAGTAGATCCACCACACTTTCATTCTTTGTCACATCTAACAATGGTACCACTATTTCCCCAGATAATCACACCAAACTGCTAGGGGTTATCATAGACAATAATCTCAAAATTGACCTACAGGTCAACAAAACCATACAGACCATCAATAAGAAGCTGGATCACTGTATAGAAACAAGATATTTTTAACCCCACTGGCTAGGACTGCAATTGCCTGATCACACCTACTCTCTACTCTCTTAGCCTGTAACTCTCAAACCTCAACAAATCCGAACTAGGCAAGCTGTCCCATAGCTGCAATCATAAGGCCAGATTTGCCACTGGCTCCACCTATAGAATCCACCACTGCCAGAACCTTAAACAACTATAGTGGCTAGAACTGCCCAGCTTAATTCAATTCAATCAACTCTTAATAGTGCACAGAATTTTGTACCACCCTGAGGATACCCCCTCACTTAAAAATATTATTAAGCCATATAACAATCTAAGATCCCTACGGTCAGCCGATAAACTACTGGTCCAAACTCACAAAGCTAATAACTCTGCTGGCAAATCCCTGTTTGCCAACTTCATTGGCAAAACCTGGAATTCATTGCCAGACTATATAACCCTACAATCCTCCAAAAGTCTCTTAAAAAAAAACCTCAAACAGTATCCCAAAGTGAATTGGCTATGCCCATGTACGAACCCTGATTAAGTTATAAACTAAAAGCATATTCTGCAATTATCATAACTTGTAACTACATCACCAAGCTCTGCTTTCCATTCTGATGTCTCTTACTTTTAATTGTCTGTCCATGACAATTGTGAGTGCCTACTATGGAACACTACTAACCCATTGTATATAATCACTTTGTTTTTATAATTGTTTGCTAACTTCTGTGTAATCTATGTAAGTTTGTTTTTGTGGAGCTTTTCTCCCCGGGCCTCCGCTGAAAATGGACATGTATCCAGTTGGACTATCCTGGTAAACAAATGTAAAATAAATAAAAATAAATAATCAGGTCTTATTTCCAGACATAGTGTAAAATACACAGCGACGTGGACATAATTGTTTTATATGTGTCTAATTTTGTATGACTGCACGTCAAACAACTAGTTCTGTACAACTGCATGTCAGAAGATCATTTCTGTAAATTGCATGTCATTGAATACTGTCATCTCATATAAGGACTATTTTTCAAAGAGGGAGAATGTAGATCAGAGCGTGTGTATGTACCTTTAAGAAGCATTTCCAGATGTGGCATATGCATATAAATACAAAGCATGTGCAGGCAGCAGTGCTATTTTGAGAGAACAGCCAGAGTGTTAACATGTATGAGTGCAGTAGTCAGTCTGTTTATAAGTTTATTTAAGTTTAAGTTACAAAGCCTCATGTCTGATGTGTTTGTGTGCAATAAAGCTGCATGAACAGAACACACAAATGTTTGTCTGTTTTATCCTGACCAAACGAGTGACAGGTAAGTAGTAATAAAACATCAGAGAACTATTTCAGAAATGTTGTTGGCATCTTTTCAAGGAAGTATTGAGCAAACTGGAAACCTTTTGAGAATGAAGGAGTTCAATACTGCATAGGGAATAAATAGTCTGAATGTTCTGATACAATTGGCTTCTGTAACTCACTGGACTAGTGGTAAGCTTTGGGGGCTGGATGGACTGCCAGTTGATTCTCATAAAATGAATGGAACACCAATAATCCCATCCTTGGTGAAAATATTTAATAGGAATTATGAAGCCACTGATACCCTGTAGGCAATTAGGGAACGTATGGTGATGGCACTACTAAAGGGTAACAGGTACCCACTTGGTCCTGGAAATTGTATGCCTAATTTTTACTGCAGTGTAGACGAATTTTTTTTTTCACAGAATAATGATAGCCAGGAGGGGAAGCCATTGACAAAATTATTAATTTTTTTTACATTCAAGTAGATTTTTATTAAGGAATGAGCATCAGCTGATTATAGGAAGATGTTAGTGAAGTCTAAGGACTGGGCTGAAAGAAAGTGTAAGGATAAAACAGGAATAGAGTTTACAGATATATAAAACTCATTCAGCAAATTAGGTGGGACTTTTTATTTTTAACATTGAAGCAAATAACATGAGAAAAGAGGTTCATTAAGGAGGTGAACGATTTGTATAAGGCACAATGGGTATGATTTTGGCTATAGGGGTAGATCAGAGTGGTAATATTTCACAGAAGGACCATGCAGTGGTTGCCTCTGTCACTTGACCATTTTCTACTTGCTATACTAAAGTTAGCCTGAAGTGTGATAATTGAAATTTTAGAAGAAGGGAGAAAAGGATGAAGAAACAGTTTGCACACATTTTCAGGGGACTGCATAATGGCACTGGGAGATGTGGAAAAGCAATTATCTAGGAAACTCAAAACATTCAAGACATTTTTGGAAGGAATCAAATTTTCATTCTTTTCTAAAGAGCAGAGGTTGGTTGCTGACCGAGATATATAGGTCTGACAATTTATATAACCATTGGAGGAGAGTATTGCAAGGCATTTGGACAGGTGGATGGGAAGGTAAGCTCTCTAGGGGTGACAGTGCATATAATTGCAATGATGGCATTGTCTTTGCAGATTTACATGAGGAGACATACTAGTCTAAGCCAACAGGATAGAACTGTTGGTGAGATACAAAACATGTGTGATAGTACATTTGGAGAAGGAAATGAGGTAGGACTGAGAAACACAACAGGAAGACAAGAAAAACCTTGGAAGGTTAGATTATGCTGGAGTTTAGAATATATACAATAGCAATAAACAGGGCAAAGAGAGACGAGATTGGAGGAGGATAACTGAGATGGGCATCATGGGAAATGGGAGAAATAAATGAAAATATATCAAGCTATAGAAAGACTAAGATTGATAAAGATAGTTAATAGAAAAGGCATTTGGGAGGTGAAAGTCATCTGAGGACATTTGATAACAAGACACTTGAAACTGGTGGTGCAGTGATTACTCTAGGAAACTGGACCAGTATTGAATAGACAGGCGTTAACAGGGGTAAGATTACTTAAGCAAGTATGCATTAGTAAAGGAGAGGGATTTAATGGACTTCAAGGAAGTAAGGTAGGACTTTTACTTACAAGAGGATGATTCACAGAAGTACAGGGCTGTGATGGCTAGAATCAATCAAATGTAAAGGGAAGAAGCAAGCTGGGCTGGGAGAAATTTCAACTAATAAAGATATCACAAAAGAGTGGGTAGCCAGTTGCCGATGTTGTAGAAATCCTTTGCAGGCAGTTCTGTACCACTGTGGAGCCAAGCAGAGAACTTTTCTGTGGACAATAATACTGCATAGAGGATGATGTTAGAAAAGGAAGTAACTGAATGCATTATATTTTTATTGCAAATAAATTCCTTGGGATATGTTCTATTGTCCAAATTTTATAAAGTGGTAAAAATGGAAACTAAAACATGTAATGATACACATTGGAACTATTTTACCCAAATCAATAATAGACCACCAAGTGAAGAAGACAAAAAATTATTACTGTTATCATCTAAACATACTACCTTATCTCTTAGATGGCATTTGTTTACATGGAAGTTTTTTACATAGGTCCTTCTTTACCCCTCATTAAAATGAATTGATGTACAAGAAAAAGCAACTTTGTTGGAGATGCAAGAAAGAACTTAAAGAAAATTGGCAATGCATGCTCTTTGATTTTGTCTTGATTCCTTTTGGAATAATAGTCATTCTTTTTTACAGGCATTTTTGGAGATACATTTATTTTATCTAAATCATTAATTCATTTTAATACCCCTATTTCCACTTGTGTTAAAATAATGAAATATAAGATATTGTGGACTGTATTGACCATCTCCAGAAAAGTGATCACACAAAAACAGGAAAAATGAATTTACCACTTCATTTAAAAAATGTATAAGTTTAGCAACCGAAGTAACTTGTCTAGAAATTATTACAATCAGATGAAGAATGAACAGAATTATCTCAATGCATGGACAAAATTTAAAGAACTGCTTGACAAGCAAAAAATTAAAAAAAAAAACTTAAAAAACAAAATGGCAACCAGACACAGAGGTAGCTTTAGTGCTTTCATTCATTTAATCCACATAACTTCTTCAGAAACTGACAAAGAAAAAAAAACATTTGGGAAATGAGCAGACATGCAACAACAGGACTGACTAGAAGGTTGATGGACACTTTTGTAAATAGTTATTTTCTTTGTTTCTGTATTTATAAGATTTGGCTGTTTTTTATTTCTTACTTTTAAATATGTATGTACATTTCTGATTACAAATTTTGCAGTAATTATGTTTTATGAAAATTTAATTAAAACATTTTCACAAAAAAAGGAAAGGAAGTAACTGAGTTTATGTCTTTAATAAAGCATTAAAATAAAATTAGACTGCGCACTATGTCATGAGAAATGGCTGCTGAAAAATGAACTTCATTAGTTTTTTCTTTACTTGCCTGTTTTACAAAACCTCTGTTTGATAAGTAGTTGTTGAACCAGTAGAGTGTGTTCCTATGGGAAAAAATGCCTCAAGCTTTTCTTTAGAATGATTTTATGGTTAACACTTTAAAAGGCTCTGCAGACATCAATAAATATTGCTTCTGACAAGGCAGCCATTTCCCATTGCTGAACAGATTCTGTATGCTACTGTATATGTTGCAGTTACTGTGCTTGAGCCCTTTCTGAATTCATCCTGAAAGTCAGTTAAAAGGCTGTATTTATTAAGATGTTGAAAATGTCATTGTACATCAGTTTTCTTTTAGTATTGTAATTGGGGAAATCATGAATGCAACATGGAAGACTTGAAAGGAGGAAGCAACTAACTTCATAGGTACAGGAACTGTAAACAAGTTCATGCATTAGGGTGATTACGCCTGTGATGATAGAAAGGTTAAATATAAGAGTAAAAGGTTTTGCTGGGGGTTTGACTCCTATTTTATGAATGTGGGATGCATATTGTAATATGTGGATTACTGTGTACATCCGAATTCTGTAAGGATTTTTACTAATTTGGTAGATATTGATCAGAGATGGTCTGCACCTGTCACCCCTGGGATTCAGGTTACTGGCTAAAGCTCTTGCAACCCCTATAGTGCCTTTTTTAGGCAAGGTTCAAAGGATAAAACCACCACCGTAGCAGATACAAGCATGCAAAATCTGAAGGTAATGCTACTCAATGCTAGAAGTCTAAACCTCAAAATGCACTCTCTCGAGGCACTCCTAAAAATGGAGAACATCGATATCTGTGCAGTAACTGAGACCTGGTTCAAGGTTCCAGAGAGCACCCCTGCAATACCAGGCTACAATTCTTACCACACTTTTTGGCCACAAAACCAAGACCGAAACACTAAAGGTGGAGGAGTGTCCATATTCACCAAGGATATTCATACCTCCAGCTAGTTGCCCAACACAATGCATCTGAAATTCTCCAGGTACAACTAATACTAGGTAAGACTGCAATCCAAACTGTAGCTTGCTACAGATCCCCCACCATGCCCCAAGATTCTCACTACACCTTTCTAAACATACTGGAAAATATTAAGATACAACCAAACACCTAATACTGGGTGATTTCAACTACCCTGCCATTAACTGGGAAAACTACTCGGGTACCAACTCTTTTTCCCAACGGTTCTTGAAATTCATAAATTCCAACACTCTGGATCAACTAACCCATTGTCCCACCAGGGGCTCCAATATCCTAGACCTGGTCATTACTAACATGGGGGATAGATGCTCCACACCAGTTCACCCCCTCATTGGTCAGATCTGACCATAAGCAAATCACCTTTGACATCCACATCCCACCCCCACCCCCAACCCCAGTAAGGAAACCTCCTTAAAAAACTTCTCCAAAGCCAACTTCATGCTACTGAAGTCAGAAGTGACAAACTTCACAACACCCACACAGATGGGATCTGGAAGTTCAAATGCAGAATCCTACACTAAGGCACTGTACGAACACATCCACTCGTGCATGAATCGTGCCATCCCAAATAGAACCAAGATGCTCTTCACCAAAAAAAGGAAGGCAATCTGGTGGTCCCCTGCTATAAACAAACTATACAACAGAAGGAAGAAACTGTTGCAGAAAAGAGGAAAATCCCAGGATGCAAAAAAACTCCCTCACCAGCCTCAGTAAGAAGCTGAGATCCCTCATAAAATCCTCAAAAGCTAGTTATGAAAATAAAATTGCCAAAGATTCCAAAGACAACCACAAGGCATTCTATAGTTATGTCAAAAATCTAAATGGCAATGCTCAGATCTACTCTGAACTACAACAGAATGGCATTAAATATACTGATCCCAAGGATATTGCCAATATCCTGGCAGATCGATTTAGTGTCAACTTCACCCCCTCTCACCCCCTAAAGGGCCCATCTCAATACCAAAAGATTGCCAAATTCTAATACTCACGGCCACACAGGTAGAAACCGCACTCTCCAAAGCTAAGAATACAGCATCCATGGGACCAGATGACATACCAGGCTGTGTAATACATGAATTATAAAATGAACTGGCACCTCACCTAAGTGTCATGTTTAATCATAGCCTCACCTCAGGCTTCATGCCCACTGAGTGCCGCACAGCTGCAGTTATCCCGCTCCACAAGGGAGGATCTGCCTTGGATCCCGGGAACTGTCATCCCATCAGTATGACAAGCCTGATCTGTAAGGGCATGGAACGCATTATCATGGAACTTATAAACAAAGACATTAGCAACCTTCAAACACTGGACCGCACCCAGTTTGGGTTTGTGAAGGGCTGATCTTGTCTCCTGAATCTGATTGACTTCTTAGAATCAGTTTCCAGAGCTGTGGACAAGGGTAAGGTGGTCCACACAGCCTATCTGGACCTCGCCAAGGCCTTCGACACCATCCCCCACTCTGGAATCATAGATAAACTTACTAAGCTGGGCATAAATCCCTACGTCACTCGATGGGTTGCCAACTGGCTTACTGACAGAACCAAGACTGTAAAAGTAGCCGACTCCAAATCCAGCTCCAAACAAGTGACAAGTGGAGTACCTCAGGGTTCAGCCCTGGGACCACTCTTGTTTGGCATCTATTTCTCTGAAGTACAAGCCAACACTACGGGACTCTGGCTAACAAAGTTTGCAGATGACTGTAAACTGGGAGCCATTACTGAATCCCCAAATGATGTGGATATTCTACAAAAGGGCCTTACGGAAACAGATGCCTGGTGCCAGAGACATGGGCTCAAGCTTAATGCCAAGAAATGTATAGTTATCTCCTTTGGAAAAAAACATGTATCCATGAATTACCACATAGGTGGCAGGACAATAAACATCGAAAGTGTGATGAGAGACTTAGGGACACAGGTGGACAGTGGAATCACTTTCGATAACCACATCACCGCAACAGTCTGGAAATCCTTCTGTGTGGCACACCTCATCTCTAAGGGCTTATCATCCAGAAAAAAGGAGGTCATTGTCCCACTGTACTCATCCCTCATTAGACCCATTATAGAGTATAATGCCCCTTTTGGTATGCACCTCACAAGACATCTGCAACAGCTGGAAAGGCCACAGAAATACCTCACTAAAAGAATCACAGGCCTAAAGCAGATGCCATATGCTGACCATCTAAAAAAAACTCCAGCTATATCTCTGCTTAACATACAAGGCCATGTCAAACCCTGAGCTGTTGGACAAGCTCCAATTAAAGAAATCCCAATCCCTCAGATCCACATGCTCCAGGGATCTAAACCTTGTCATCACAATGAACAAAACATGCTGGAGGGATAGGTTCCTGACCCAGAGACTCCCCATACTCTGGAATAGACTGCCCATACATGTCAAGCAGAGCGCCTCATTGGCCCTCTTCAAAAGGAACCTTGATGATTGGATGGGAGATAGGAAATTCACCTCAGGGTTCATGTCAGTCACTTGCCAAACAGGGGTCCAGAAAAGTAAATATTGTGGTAAGAAATATCAAGGGAATTATTATGGCTAGGCTTGCATAGGCCCTAGGGCCGATAGCCTAGTACCAACCTATGAACCTATGAAATGTGAAAGAGTGGTATGAAGGGAGGGACTTGAGAGGGTACTGTATTGGATGAAGCAAGGATGGGTGGGGTGAATGAAGATATACTTTATCAGGATGTAATAGTAATACTAGTAGTACATGGGTTAAGAGGATCAAACAGAGTATGTAAGTATAATGAGGAAAAGTTATATGTGTTCTGAATTCTTAGACAAAGTTGAGGTTGAGATCTGATGCTTTGGAACATTTGCAAGATTTTATTTAAAAAAAAGGCTCTATATCTTATGATTTTCCAGAATTGTTTGAGTTAATGAAATGTGAATAGAATAGCTATAGATGCTATTCAGGCTGGGCTAAAACACCAAACAAAAGATCATCTAACAAGTGAATAAAACTGCTTCAATCTTCATAGAAACCAATTTCCTTTATTTGTAAATCTTCTTAAACAATCAAGGCAGCCTCAATATAGGACAGTCATTACCAATGACAATAAGAAGACAGTCACTAAGGAATAATAGAAAACATCTGCAACTTACAGGGGGACAAATGAAGTATGCCCCCACCCTGTAAGCTGCATGTTGTCATGGCTTTTCTAGGAAAGGAGTAATTATAAAGTAAGATTTCTTAAAAAAACGAAAATAAAAAGAAAGTTTTACACAGGATAGTTAAAAAGGAAAGGAAGGAAGACAAGCAGCTCATGCACCTGACAAAAGAAGCATTAGCATGTAGGTGCAAAGATCACTGGGATAGGAAGAACTGGCCAAACCTGCAGATGCTTATGGGAGATAGGGAATTATAACAGAAAAAAACACTGAAATGTAACATCCTGTTGGGAAACTTCTACTGACCCAATGTAGATGATTTGACACACTTACTGTGCTTCTTTGAGAGGATTCTCTCCATTAAAACCAAAGTTGATTACTACCTAACAGAGTGAGAGTTTAACCTGGTATTAGACCTTAGATAAAATACCCAGAAGGAGACAAAGTGATCCTAAATTAGTCTCACATCTCTTGAGTACATCAGGGAACTGGACTTAGTTGCCAGCTGGAGAGAATTCCACACCCAGGAGCAAGATTTAACATTTGAAAGAAATAAAATAAGCATAGCCAGTAGGCTGGACTATTGATTTATCTCTAGAAACCCTTTGGCAGATACAACTAAGGTAGAAATTTGTCCCCCAGTATGGTCAGATCATGTTGGTCAATCAATATTTTTCTAAGGTTCTAAACAGATCACCAACCCCTTTTCTAGGAAACTTGATCCCCTTATATTACATCATAAAACATAAAAAATCAAAAATGTTTATGACAAAGTATTTGTTAGAGGCTGAACCCTGTGATGTAGCAGGGAGGCAGTGCAAGTAGAAATTCATGTAAATGAATTAGAATTAAAGTATAAGAGCATAGGATGCCAGTAAAAAATTATTAATAGGATATAATGAAGAAAAAATCTTTAGGAATCTGCAATATTTAAAATAAAAGATAAGTGCGATAGGCTCAAAATATTGCATTGGGACATTATTATAACATTACCCAAATGAACTGCACATTACCTAGAAGAGAGAAATAGATGGATGACTGTCACTACCTTGGAAACTAGAGACAGTACATTTATCTGTAATCATAATAAAATAAAATCTTAGCTCAAGATTACATTAGGACCAACAAGACCAAAAAGATGCATCAGGGTTTTAGTCCATATTTAGTTTTCAATAAAATCTAATCCAAGAGGTTATCACCCTTGATTTTTTCAAGGAATTAAAAAAATAACTTTCTAGGTCAGCTTAAAAACTTTTTTGAAGAAAAACTGGTGAAGATTTTCCAACAACACCCTTGTGGCTAAGGTCCTCATGTTCTCCAAGCCTCATAAGGATAGATCTTGACAAGTAGCTAAAGGCCCATTTCCTTACTATGATTACAAACAAAAAATATATGTCAAAATTCTATATAACAAATTAACTAATGTCCATTCCAGCCTCATATCCCCAATACAACAGGGCTTCATGAAATATAGATCTGGTAGCCACAGGTTGGACTTCTTTTACAAGGTCACTAAAGCAATGGATGTGGGCAGAGTCATTCACAATGCTTACCTTGACCTGGCCAAGGCATTTGACACAATAACCCACTCGGGCATTGTTGACAAACTCAAGAGGTTAGGAACAAACCCGTATGTCACCCGGTGGATAGCCATCTGGTTCACAGACAGGACCCAGGAAGTTAGAACTGGGGAGTTTACCTCTACAAAGAGGCCAGTGACAAGTAGAGTCTTTCAGAGATCAGTCCATGGACCGTTCTTTTTGCCATTTTCTTCTCAGAAGTCAAGGCCAATGTCAATGGTCTCTGGCTGACTAAATTTGCAGATGATTGCAAATTAGGAGCTGTCATTGAATCTCATACTGACACAATTGTTCTCCGGGGGGGCTGACACAGACAAACAACTGGTGTCAGAGCCATGGACTAAAACTAAATGCCAAGAAACACATACTAGTATCCTTTGGGAAGTCATCCATCACTGGTAACTATCATATTGACAACACACCCCTTAGACTTGACCCAGTAGTCAGGGACTTAGGGACCGTGTGTCTACAGTGGTGATGAAATCATTCTATGTTGTGCAACTTTTAAACAAAGGTATGGCATCTAAGTCCAAGGAAGTCATTGTTCCACTGTATTTGGCATTCATCACACCTATCATTGAGTACAATGCCCCCTTTGGTATATACCTAACCAGACATATCCAACAATTGGAACCTCCACACAGGTTCCTCACTAAAAGAATACAGGGCGTAAGTAAAATGTCCTATGCAGATTGCCTCAAGGCTCTATCCCTGTATTCTGCTCCTACAGGCTTTTGGGGGGAGATCTGTGCCTGACATACAAGGAATTGCCAGACCCCACTCTGATGGACCTTCTGCATATCCACAAAACAAACAGCACCAGAATTACCTGTTCTAAAGACTTAAACCTTGTATATGATATAAATAGGACCTGCTGGAGAGATAGGTATGCATCTCAGAGACTGCCCTTCTATGTAACAGGCTTCTCATCCATGTGAAGCAGAGTTCCTCCCTAACCCAATTCAAGTGCAACTTGGAATTGGATGGGAAACTGGAAATTCATCCCTGTTTTGGCACCAATGTCTCTAATGGATACAGGTAACCTATAAATGGTTCATCTCCCAGGCTCATGCTTACACTTATCAAGGGTATAAGAACTTGTCAGAGATTTTGGAGTAATTTTTAAAAGATTAAAACAGCTAACACATAGGAATAGCATGATTCTCTGCTTGCTAAGGTAGTCCTTATTACTACTTACCCAAGTGCTGGCTTCCAAAGCTGATGCTTTTTAGAAAGAAAATAGTGTTGTCTCATTTCACATTAATTGAAAACACAATAAATTATTCAGCTTTTAGGCTGTTGACCTCATTATGGCTGAAAATGTATACTGAATATTTAAAAATACAGTATTTCTTTCCTTAAAGCTTCTCCTGGGTATCCTTAGAAATTACTTTCTCTCTTACTGGATATGCAGAGACAGCACAGAGGCACTGAATTCACCAAGTATTTGCAGGTGACTGTCTAAAACTATTTTTTGTTTGAATTTACACACAGTTATAAGGTAAACACAACATGTGCTTGTCTACCCTAATTTAAATGCTAGATACTTCTCAGTACTGCTGCTGTATACTTCATATTTTGATGCTTTTGATTATTGCTAGAACGTTACACAATTTCCTAATTTAAAAATAGAAGTTACTTATGCTTCATGCATTAACTAACTGGTACAACAGTACAGGTGGTATTCAGAAAGATCTGTATCACAACCATACTGCTCTAAATATCACAGATTTAGTGTGACTTGGTCTGATTCTGCTTTGATATACAGTGTAGTATCAGCATGTCATGGAAGGGGCTACATAGAAAATGATAGCAGCAATCATAATAGGAGTCCGCACGCTACTGCAGTGGCAACATAATGTGTGGTCATGTGACCACCATGTGAATTACAGTAAGGTGGCATGCCTGCTGCTATGTGCATGCACCAATACAGCAAAGCAACTTATAAGCAAGGAGAGGAACATACATAAGACTAAAACATGCAGAAACACACCTCACAGCTACAAGAACTGTAAAAGACCAACTGTTTATTATTCTGATGAAGTCTGAGATATGAACTGGATGAAAGCTCTCTACCAGTAAATAAATACCTGGTCTCTTACAGCTCCTGTGGCAGTTTGCTGGTAAGTAAATAGCTGGTCTCATACAGTTCCTCTGGCAGTGTAATGTATTTCTACATAGGTTTTGTTTCAGTTAGCATACCAACATCAATGAGCATCCATTTTCTGGTAAATATACAACAGTAACCTGAAGGCCAATGGAAGAGGGGAAGAATTACAGTTTTGAACAGGGGCAGTTGTCCCTTCTTTTTTTTTTTAGAAGGTTGGGGGATGCTAGCCAAAAGCATTTGTAGGAAGGAAGGAAAGAGGTAATAGGGAAGGTAGCAGGGCCAGAGGCAGATAAATCAACACAAAACAAAGACATTAAGACAGAGAGGAAATACAGACGCAATAGGGATGCAGCAGTTAACAGACACAGACAGACACAAGGAAAACATTTGGTGTTGGGGAGGGTTGAACTACAGGCAGAGTATGAGATAAGACACAAGGAAAGGCAGCACCATAATTGGGGATAGGGTGAAGCATGGTGGGTCTGCCGGATTGGCCCAGGGAAGAATCCACTCAAAAGTTAATCATCTCCTTTGCTGACAGCTTGGACAGGCCCTGCCTATAGTAGCCCAATTAATGGGCTGGAGAAATATGCAATATTACTAGCCACACATGGAGATACTCTAGGATATTACTGCAGGTGTCTACCTGCCAGCTCACCAATGCTATGACTAGTCACTGCACCTGATATTGAGAGACCATGTGAACCCTTTCACTATACTCTCAGCTGAAATGTGTTGCACAGGGCAGAAAACATGTATGATGCAACAAATCATTAACATGGACAGATGGTGATGTGGGTGACATCATGTCACTGCAGGAGCATGATATACACATGAACTCAGGAAGTAGTTTGGAAGCAGTGTTAGTGGTGGTTAACCAGAATGTTATAATAGAGAAGTTCAAATTCTATTGGAGAAGTAGATATTGTGGGAAGAAATAGCCAGGGAATTGTTATGGCTAGGCTTGTATAGGCCCTAGGGCCGATAGCCCAGTACCAACCTATGAACCTATGAACTTATTACACTACACCACCTCATGACCATGACTTATGTTCTGTGAGGCTCATTTTAGAGTGATAAAAAGTGCAGTTGTCATGCTGTGGGTGACCATATTATGGTGAACAACATAAGAACTGGAATACAGAATTGGAGAATGGTTTATATTGGTATATAGGCATGCTAGCAACAGACATACCAACTGGTAATTGGCCATGTGACTGCCGAGTGCACAAAGGATACATGGAAGCAACTAGACAAACTACTAGAAGTGAGTGCATGAGGTAAGTGAGTACATGGACTTGTCAGGTTACTTTGGGGGGGGGCAATACTGCTGCACAGACCACCACACCTGCTACAGAGAATACCAAGCTTCTTGTACAGTCTTCTCCCACACACTGTTAAGTACTGCGATGCAATATGGCAGACAGTAGTACCATGACTATTGCTGACTGCAGTGTGGCGCATGTCATGAAAGTTGACTGCACTGTAGTTGACAAATTTATGGCCAACACACAGAGAGGCAAGCTGACAGCCACGGGTGTCTACCAAGGATTGCTATGCATACACATGCATTGATATACTTGTGTAATCCACAGCCTGACATGTCCTGTCATAGGTCCAAAGGAACAGAAGCACCTTGAAAAGTTCAGCATAATTGTGCTGGGTCTTATTTTGGTATGGAAGTTAAGTGTTAAACCACAGTACAGATGGAAACACAAGGCAACACATTAAGCTGCAGTTAAAATCAGTTTAATAAAAAAAATCAGTTACTTACACATATTAGCTTTATCACCTTGCACACAACACCAAGGGGTCTTCTTTCTTGGTACAGTTGCAACTCCGCTCAGTGAAGGCAGTTTCTGAATCAATCAATCAATCTATTAATTAAATTAAATCAAATCAAATCAGGATCAAGCTGGTAACTTGAATCCAGATGCATCAATCAGTCAATCAATTAAATTAGTATAATGTGAGTGACTTAAATCCTGATGCAAGAAAGGAACTCGGGCACTGGTTATTAAACTGAAGTCCTGAGACAAGTGAGTTAGTTCAACAAACTAAGTAATTGCCCTGACTTATATATGCAAAAGTAAACATGAAGTACATTTTGGAAACTTACGGCTGTTGAACTGATACTTTCTGGAAATCTTATGACAGTGATCAAAATAGCATTGAGTTTCCTGAGTTGTCTGAAAAATTTACAAAGAACATTATGTTATTTTTTTTTTTAGTTTGGCTTTACATACTGGCTTCCCAAATTGTTTGACAGTCAGAACATGCCACTGTGAAGTTTCTCTTTATAAGCACTCTGTCTTGATACAAAAAAAATTCTGTTGAAAGGTGACAGGCTGCATCTTTGCAAGAAATATGTTTGTCTCATATATTTTACAACTCTGATCACTCGATGCAGGACAGGATTATTAATGACACATTCTCTAATAATCATATCATAACAGCCTAGCAAGCATGATATCCATCTGATTAATGCAGATTCATGCCCATATATATTTGCTATTCACTTTGCTGTTTCTTACCTAGCCATGAGGGAACCAAACCAATAACTTGGGATGGAATGCATGTCCCCTATACTTCTGACCCCTGATTTGGTTAACTCATGCTGGATTTAAAGTTAAAGGAATTGTTTATCGTTGAACTTCTTCTTCTTCTTCTTCTTCTTCTTCTTTTGGCTTTTCCTGGTTAGGGGTCACCACAGTGGATCACCTGTCCGCTCATGATTGGAAGTGGAGTTTTACAGTGTTGAGTTGCCAGCCCAATGCCCAACCTTCCACAGAAGGCACACACAAGCACTCACTCATGCCTAGGGCCAATTTAGAGTGTCCAATCCACCTGCAGCATGTCTTTGGGATGTGGGAGGAAACTGGAGCACCTGGAGGAAACCCATGTGACCACAGGGAAGACATGCAGACTCTGCACAGAAGGCACCACAGCCGAGTATCGAACCAGAGAACCTCTTGCTGTGAGGCGGCAATGCTAACCGCTGCACCACCGTGGCCACCCAATTGTTTATTGTTGAACGGTAGTAAGAAATAAATGACATAATAACACTAACATTATTTTACCCATGAGAAGGGAGGCCATGGTGGTGCAGTGGTTAGCATAGCCACCTCACAGCAAGAGGTTCTCCAGTTCGATCCTTGGCTGGGGTGCCTTCTGTGCGGAGTCTGCGTGTCGTCCCTGTGGTCGTGTGGGTTTCCACCGGGTGCTCCTGTTTCCTCCCACATCCCAAAGACATGCCGTAGGTGGATTGGACACTCTAAATTGGCTCTACGCATGAGTGCATGCATGCCTTCTGTGCAGGTTGGGTGCTGGGCTGGCAACTTGACACTATAAAACTGCACTGCCAATCATGAGTGGACAGGTGATCCGCTGTGGTGACCCCTAACCAGGAAAAGCCAGAAGAAGATTATTTTATCCATGAGAGATGGCTGCTTACTGAGTTTCATAAGCAAATGATAATGGTATCTTTATCTTTAATTACTGCCATCACAGTTTGATGTGCACCTTTCAATATCTTGTATAGTAGTTGCAACTCATTTCATCCTTGTTGAGTAACTTGTTGAAAGTCTGGATGAATTTAAACTGCCCATTTCAATGTACACAAGTGTTCAATGCTAGGTCACTTCTGGCATTGACAGTAATTTACATTCATCTAGTCAGTCTTATATATTTGCTGGTACAAAAATCAGTTATGGATATGTTTTTATAGTCTGATGTAAACTACCACTTGTATACTTAACTATCTGCACATCAGTATTTGAGTTATGGTGACACTCTTAACTATTCTTTGCCCTGCTTTTAGATCATGGTAATATAACAGTTGTAAAGCTGAAATAAGTCATATTTAACACACCTATATTATAGTATGTCTATATTTATATCATTTAGCAACTCAGCGTGTACTTCTGCTGCCTAGAGTGCAATGGCTAAAAAATCTTAAATAATCAGTTTTACAATAGGTTAACATTTGTTACATCAACATTTGCCATATTTACTATTATTTTATGAATTTAATAACTCTGGCACCTCATGCCCCCTCCAGTCCATAGCTGATTTGTTGTCCATGGGATACCAGATGCCTCATTTCACAGGTGAAGGAAAACCCACAACAAGTCTATGTCTTACATGTTGGTGAAATGGGAGTCAGTCAAATGAGTTGTCAGTCAAATGAACATTAGGTCAATTGGGTGTCGGTCAAATGGGTATCGGTCAAATGAGTTTTAGGTCAAGTGAAGCAGTCCCTACATATATATATATATATATATATATATATATATATATATATATATATGCACACATGGAACAGAATTCAAATAATTCCTTTATTCAGAACCACAGAATAATAACAATGACACCATGCTGTTGAATCAGGTGTCTTATATACCTGACATAGCGAAACCACAGCACTACCAACAACCACATCACCGACACTGTGCACTATTCGACAGTCCATAAACACGAAACCACATATAACCGACAAAAATAACCGATTGCTTAAACAAATGCATTAATGCATACACTGCACACACCACAATAACAATTAAAAATAAACAAAACATTGTGCACTGTTACCATATGTTTAACTAACTTCTTTGTTTGCTTTGTGCAAAAAAGTTGCACTTCTTTGAAAATAGGGATGAGATGAGATGGAGCGACTACCAACTGTTGTTCGGTAAGTATAAATATATATTAATGGCTAGATAGGGTATGATATTTTTTTCTTTTTCTTGGTCTTGTTGACATCCCCATTCCACAAACCACACACACAACACAAGCACACCAAAATGCTTACAAGCCCACACTAAACCTTACCCTAACCCTAAGGTCCGTCACTATCGCACACTTACCTACCAGGGATCTCCTAACCCTAACTCACTTAACCGCCAGAGGAGTTCTCGATCACTAAAAGTCCTAACTCACTTAACCCACCCCTGGCATCTTGCTCTAACCCTAACTCACTTTGAACCCACCCCTACCACATGTGAAATGGCCTGTGGGGTAGATTTTAAACCTTCTTCCAGAAGGGGTAACCATCTCAAGGAAACATGGAGAAAAGCAGAAAGGAACAAGGAAAAACTAACCCAGCAGAAAAGGAACATTTAAATGGGGGCATGTAGCAATGCCATGCCATCTTTGGAAGAAAAAGTAGAAAAAGTATCACCATTCCATCCAGAAGGTTTAAAATCTACCCACAGGCCATTTCACATGTGGTAGTGGTCTATTGCACCACATGCAGCAGTTTGCATTTTATAAACAAAAAGAAGGAAACCAACGCTTATAAGCACTCCCGACCTGCAAACATAAAACTGAAATTTATGGTAAATCAACTTTAGAATACCGAGAACTCCTCTGGCAATTAAAGTTAGATGCTGGAAGACTTTAGTTTGACATTCCCCACACAATTACTTATGGCAAGTACTCATACACATGGGCATGATTTTCACTATGTTAAGGAAAGACCTATTGTACAGCATAGTTTAACTTGGTTAAGATATAGTGTTCTTTTTCCAGCAGGGTTGTCAACAAGACCAAGAAAAGGAAAATATTGTCATACCCATACTAGCCATTAGCCTATACCCTAACTCACTTAACGCCACCCCAATCCCCACAGACCAATCTCCACACTTACCTGCAACTTCCGTCACAAAGCAAATTTTATTCACACAGCCTTTCCCATGGTGTCAGATAAAGCTCAGAATTCCTCTGAAGCGCTTGTGTGTTATTATTCTGTGGTTCTGAATAAAGGAATTATTTGAATTCGTTTGGTGCCTACCTGGATTTACTGAATCTGCCTTGGTGAACTTACAACAAGCTGTTCCATTTCCTGGCTGTGTGTGCTTACTCCTGGTTTGGTTCTCTGCTGTTTGTTTGATATATATATATATATCTATATCTATATAAATATATATATATATATATATATATATATATATATATATATATATATATATATATACATACATACATACACATATATATAATACGTTCACTGTTACAATCTTGAAGCTCTTTAAACCCACAATTTTGAAATCCATAATCCTGAGATCATAAGAACAAAATGCTTAAGACAATAATGTCTAAAAATCTTGAAAACTGAATCCCCCTGCCAATGTAAACCCATAAAAGTTCCAAAGTTCCAAAAGTTCAAAAATTCCAAAGACATGCATCTGGAGCATTTCTCCCCGGGCCTCCGCTGAAAACAGGCTCTGTGGAACCTAGTCGGACATTCCCGGTCAACAAATGTTAAATAAATAAAAAAAATAAAAAAAAGAATGCTAACATGGGTCCTGGAGGTGTGAGGTCTCAGTAAGGAGGGCTTATGTCCTGCAGGGGGGGATGTCTACACGTTTGAACCTCAGTGTTTTGGTAATTCCATTTTATGGTGTGACAAGATTATGGATTTCAAGATTGTGGACTTCAAGATTGTGACAGTAAACCATATAAAACATAAATGGAGTTTTTGCTGGCAGTCTTTTGTGTGGGATCCTTGTGCAGCAGGATAACGGAATTTGTCTCAGAGTTGGTATATAAAATTAGCAGGGGGTGTGAAGGCACAGCCCTCTACATGAACAGGGCAGGGAGGCTTGCCCCTCTGCAAAAATATTAATTTCACTTCGGCCATTTTTTGATCAGTTTAAATTTGCTCTAAAATGAGAGCAAATTTTTCATTCGATATTTCCTGAAACAATTTACATACCCACACGAACACATAGCTAAGGATGTAGATATAGATAAAGTCAAAGGTGAGTACTAGGCTAGCTGAAATTTGTGGGTCAATTCTCTTTCAAATATGAGACTCAAACTGTGTATTTTTTGTTTGTGAGGCAAACGTCTTAGCTATTATGAAAACACCCTATACTAAATATACCTCAAATTCACACCATGCTTGCATATAATGTTAGCAGTGATATAATATTAATATGTACCTAACATGCCTATTTATTGCAATTAGTAGAGTATATCATATGTTTGTGTGTGGGTATGTATTTGCATATTCACATGCATGTACAATTCCCTAAAGACTGCATATGCTTTTATAAGTGTTGTATCACTCTTTCTCTCTCTCTCTCTCTGTATATATATATATATATATATATATATATATATGTGTGTGTGTGTGTGTGTGTGTACATGTATTTTTATGTTTTTATATATATATGTATATATATATATTTATTTATTTATTATACATACATACAAGCAGACACATGCACACACGCACACACACACACAATATAGATTTAGATATAGATATAGATATATAGATATATACAGATATATACATGCATACATACATATATCTCTATACATACATATATAGGTATATGCGTGAAAAATGTATGAGTTAAGTGTGAGAGTATACAACGTGTTAAGTAATTTTGACTACTTTCCCACTTTCTGAGTTTGCACTTAAGCTGCAATGTAGAAAATGCAAGTAACAATTAGTAAAATATGAAAAGTACATAAAAAAGAATTGGAGGAATATCCTGGGTCATGGGTTAGACATGCATAATATCTGGGAATGTCAGGACCAGCATTCTAAAGTATGATGTATAATCTATCATCCAAGTTTGGGTGCAGTGAAGGACATGGCTGCCCAGATACAAGGTACTATGAGGTTCTGCTGATGGTCTGGTAGCACAACTGCAACATTTTGAATGGAATGTTGATTCTGTATTTGCAATTGTGGCTGAAAAGCTGAAGTAAGGCACTTTGTGTGTGGCATTTAACTTATGTCAAGCAGCTTGTTACATAAGTACAGTGATTTGCTACAGTTTTATAGCAGATGTATGAGCCCTGAATGGATCCTTTTTTGTTCCTCATCTTAGAGTCAGAGGAAGTGTTGCCAGATTGGGCAACTGTACAGTGCACCAGATAACCTAGCATCACATACTTTTTTGTGATAAATTACTCTGCACATGTGTGTGTGTGTGTGTGTGTGGGGGGTCACCCTGCCACTTTCCATCATTTATTGTTTTGCACTTCTTTTTCTGGTGTAGTAATACCATTATGAAGCAATATTTTCTTAATGAATGTGTCTTATGGAAGAAGGATATATTTTCTGCATTTCTATTTTACTTTTTCTTAATATTTGTTAGAGATGGTCATGTCTTTTACACTGTGTCTTGTGACTGGCTATGCTATCACCTTGTAAAATGGGTTGTTTAATAAAAGAGGTATATAGGTGTTTCTCTTAGCGGTGGAGTTAGATGACTGTGGAGGGTTAGACTTTCTCCTTCATTGCATAAAAGGGACTTTTCTATATTTATAAGTATATACACTTGCAATCTGTCATATGTCCTAAATGGACTAACATAAAACATATATATGTTCACTGGTGCTCCATAAGTGAAAACTGAAATCCATTTTACTGTTCACAAAAACAGTATAATAAAACAACAAAATCATTTTTAACAAGCTGTGCACACCTAACAATAAAACCTCCCAAATGATAATGGCAGCACAAACATTACCCCAAACACAGGAGTTAGAAAAAAATTGTGAAACTCTCCCCCATGTTACAAATCAATAAATTTGTAACCTCATTGTATCTTAATCTTCACTAACTGTATATATGAAAACTATAAACTTTCCAGGCATACATTTTGTAACCGCTGCTTCCCAGGGTAAAGCATATAAATTTCAATCTTTATAGCCGTATCATGAAAAGAGGGAGGATACAGTACAACAATATTTCAATGCACCATCTCATCTAAGTGACTTGAATACCCAGAACACAAACAAATGTGCCTGCACTCTTATACATGAGAACTACAGTGCTGTATTCTCATCCTGACTCTTCCCAACTTCAACCACACCTTAAAAAAACAGTTAACTTATAATTAAACGGCCAAGACTACAACTTTCATATTCTGGAAAAAGAAAAATATTGAAATTGTACTTAAGAATAGAAATATTCCGTCCAAGAAAATCACAGTTCTCAACAAGTTGACTGTGGTGCTACTTTTTTTTAGATCTACAACTCATCATACATGTAAGTTAAATTAAACCTGAGTACAAAAGATGAAGACAAATCCTCACTGGTATAGTACCATGGTTTATCAAAGCTTTTCATATATCAGGTTTATAGTAAGGCACTTGGTTCTGTATTTGCTAACCTAACTTCCTATATCATCAAAGTAAGGAAGAGAGGACACAGGCATCACCTCTGCAGTTTTGGAAATACACCATGTGCTAACTCTTGGTGTGATCTCTCACCAGTATAACTGTAATCCATGTGTCTCAATAGAACATTCCTAAATGAATGATCTGCTTCAGGAGACATTCTAAATTTCCATACAATAAGTCTATGAAGAATTGTATGTTCTAGATCTAATCTTTTTATATCAACTGGCCATAATTTACCCTAAATATATAATACCAATAAACCTAACTGCTAATAGAATTTATTTCCTGCTAATTTTGCTCACTATCAAGTAAGAGTAAATCAACCAATTCATGATCAGTCACACTAGATACATATTCCATTTTCATTAATAGAATGACCTTCATTAGCTTGCCATTTTACTATGTTCTTTTAAAAAATATTTACACCTTCACGCCAACTGGGAATAGCCCTAACATTCACATATTAATCACAAGTGGGTTACCCAACCTGGATTGCAACAATACTCATAGTTTCATCCACAGGGGAAACCCAATCAGTTGTCAGAAAAAAAAATATGCCAGTACATATTTATTTGCTTGCTTGTTTATTTATCTATTTATTTATTATATTGGTTTACCAGGTTAGGGCACTGATCACAACTCACAAATTTCAGACCCAGACCAGATTGCACTTAAAAAACAGAAGCAGTTTCCACACAGTGAAACTTAACATGAAGTACAAAATCATGGAATAAATCAGAAATATAATATAACAATGCAGTGTAATGAAATAAAGTAGCATGTTGACAAAGTATACTGAAGCGTTACTAAGGTTTATGTACATATCTGCAGGCTGATGACCAGACTGTGCGATGTGAAGTGGTGGGCATTGTGTTTGTTAGTATGGTGAGGAACTGATCCTTGCTTTGTTTAGAGACATCCTAGAAAGGAAACCATATGCAACATAGTTTAACAAAACAAATAGAATCACTACAGATTGGTAAGGAGTGACCTTATTGTTATCTATATATGGTAAATGATGTCTCTGGAGCTGCAATTGGAATTTATCATAACAGGCACTTTAAAGAGACAAGGAATAATAATATTTATGTATGCTGGTGTTAACACACCAAAATTGTTTTCTTTTATGACATTTTCCTTTGTAGAGTAGGACTGTGGCACTCTTTGCCACTAAGTATAGAATATTAACATTTCTGCCTGCTTTTTAAGAGAGAGTTAGATAACTGAATAGGGAATAGGTCTTATGACCCCATTCTTACAACAAGAAAACTATATGAAGACCAATTCAGGCTTTTTGTTTGATAAATAACATGACAAACACATGACAAAACAAAAAACATAACATTACAAAGACATGCATCTGGAGCCTTTCTTCCCGGGCCTCCGCTGAAAACTGGCTTTGTTCCAAGTCGGACTTTGCCGGTTAACAAATGTTAAATAAATACATAATTAAAAAAAAGAACACTAAACATTTGTAATCCCCTGTATTTATTGAACATGTGTAATCCCCTGTATTTTTGGAAACCCTGCATATCATGTAGTAAAGTCAAAATGGCAGAGATTAGTGTACCAGTCAGTGACACTCTACAACTGTATTCCATCTCATTAACACTAACTCATTCAGTGGTCCCTATACCAGACTAGTCTATCACATATTCACTCATACCTCTCAACTGTCCAGACCTTTGCAGAATGTCCCTGATTTTGCCTTGTATTAATTTGCCCTGTCCCCATAAAAAATAGATTTGTTGGTAAATCACTGAGGATTACAATCAGTGAATAAGGTCGGCCATTAGAGTTCCATACTACTTATTGTTAACAAAATGCATTTTGATGTAAAACCTGTTGTTCATTGATTTTTAAGTGAATAAGAGTAACGGTTAAAAATTCAAAGAAAACAATTGTCCTGTTTGGCAGTTGAAAACATGCATCAACCCAAAGAAAACCCTCAAACAACACAAGTCACAAGATTATTCAAGAGTTGTAGAACTTATCTTTTAATCACATACTTCTTCATAAATAACACTGACTTTCAAAAAAAATGAATTGTGTATAAAGCAGATCACATCACATGTTAAAGAAGAACCATAGCTGTTTGCCACCTACTTGATCACAACCTATCTGACTTCATTTTTAAAACACATTTTACATTTATAGTATTATTCAACCAAGGAACAAAATTTGCATATTATTTATGCCACCCTTTAGGCTGGCTAATTTCACACAATCGACTCCAAAATATTTTTTAAATCATCCCATTGAGATTGATGCCTATAAAAGAACATTTTCTTATCATTTTCTTTATTGCTTGTATGATCATACACATGCTGAGCAAACTTTTATACAGTCTTACCATCAGAAAAGGAATTGCAGGATCCTGCTTTGAATATAATTATCTTTTTTACCAAATCATAGCTGAGGAATTAAGCCATTATTTTTTACAAAGTATTTATGGACATCAGTCACCATCTTGTTGAAGAGATGTTATATAGCCTGCAATATCTATAAAAAAACTAACAAAACTAATGAA
>NC_056729.1:507329365-507366865 GCF_019279795.1 Protopterus annectens
AAATCTTTAGTGTCACTTTCTGATTCTTACTCTTTTTGGTTCTATAGGTCCCTTTCTATCATGGCTCCTTAGTTATCTAAATAGAAGGCAACAAGCAGCCAAATGGCAACAGGACCTCTCTTCCTTTCCTCCAGTTACCACAGGTGTCCCTCAGGGCTCTAAACTAGGACCCCTTGTTTTTAATTTTTTCATAAACAAGCTTCACACTGCCATAAAAAGGAAGCCAATCTGGTGGTCTTCTGCCATAAGCAAACTCTACAACAAAAGAAAGAAACTGTTGCAAAAAAGAGTAAAATCCCATGATTGGAGGAACTCCCTGGTCAACCTCAGTAAGAAGCTGAGATCCCTCATAAAATCTTCCAAAGCTACTTAAGAAAACAAAATCACCACTGATTCTAAAGACAACCACAAAGCATTCTATAGCTATGTCAAGAATCTCAATGGCAACATTCAGATCTGCTCTGAGTTACAGCATGACACTAAATATACAGAACCAACTGATATTGCCAACATCCTAGCAGATAGGTTCAGTGCTAACTTTACCCCCTTCTCACCCCCTATACCAGAAGAATGCAAAGGTCCTATAATCATGGCTGCACAGGTAAAAAACACACTCTCCAAAGCCAAGAACACAGCATCCATGCGACCTGACAATATCCCAAGCTGCGTTCTATACGAACTACAGTATGAACTGGCACCCTACCTAAGTACCATGTTCAATCAAAGCCTCACCTTAGGCTTTGTATCCACTGAATGGCGCACCAAGACGGTTATCCCACTCCACAAAGGGGGAGCCACAATGGACCCCGGGAACTACCGCCCCATAAGCCTGACGAGCCTGGTCTGCAAGGCCATGGAACGTATCATCATGGAACTCATAAACAAAGACATTGGTAATCTCCAAACTCTGGACCCTACCCAGTTTGGATTTGTAAAATTCAGATCTTGTCTTCTAAACCTGATTGACTTCTTTGAAGCAGTCAACAAAACCATAGATGAGGGTAAAATGGTTCACACAGCCTATCTAGATCTTGCCAAGGCTTTTGACACCACCCCCCACTCTGGAATTATAGATAAGCTCACTAAACTAGGTATAAATCCCTATGTCACAAGATGGGTTGCCAACTGGCTCATGGACAGAACCCACACTGTAAAAGTAGTGGATTCCAAATCTGACATCAGACCAGTGACAAGTGGAGTAATACAGGGTGCAGTCCTGGGTCCTCTCCTGTTTGGTATCTACTTCTCTGAAGTGCAGGCCAACACAGAAGGTCTTTGGCTAACAAAGTTTGCAGATGACTGCAAACAAGGAGCCATAATCGAAACTCCTAACGATGTGGACAAACTACAAAAGGGCCTCACTGAGACAGATACCTGGTGTCAAAGCCATGGCCTGAAGCTCAATGCCAAAAAGTGTGTTGTCATCCCCTTTGGTAAAAACTCTGTACCCATGAACTACCACATAGCTGGTAGTCTACTTAATGCCGAAAATGTGATAAGAGACCTTGGGACACAGGTGGACAGTAATCTCTCCTTTGATAATCACATTGTCACAGTGGTCAGGAAATCCTTCTACGTGGCTCATCTCATCACAAAAGGATTCTCATCCAGAAAAAAATAGGTCATTGTTCCCCTCTACTCATCACTCATTAGACCCATTATAGAGTACAATGCCCCTTTTGGTATGTACCTCACAAGACATCTACAACAACTGGAAAGACCACAGAAATACCTCACAAAGAGGATTACTGGCCTCAAACAGATGCCCTATGCAGACCGTCTCAAAAAACTACAGCTTTACTCCATCACATATCGCCTACTCAGGGGTGATCTCTGCCTAACATACAAAGCTATGTCAAACCCAGAGCTGTTGGACATGCTACACTTAAAGAAATCCCAATCCCTCCGAGCTACACGCTCTAGGGACCTAAACCTTGTCACCACAATAAACAGAACATGCTGGAGGGATAGATTCCTGTCCCAGAGACTTCCCTTACTCGGGAACAGACTACCTATCTATGTCACACAGAGCTCCTCATTAGCACTCTTCAAGAATAATCTTGATGACTGGATGGGAAATGGGAAATTCACCCCGGGAATCACTTCTGTGGCCCTGCTCGACAGGGGCACAGGAAAATAAATTTCTTGGGTGGCGAAAGCCAGGGTACATTTTTTTGGCTAGGCTTGTATGGGCCCTAGGGCCGATAGTCTAGTACCTACCTATGAACCTATGACCCTATTTGCTTCTAAACCTCTTATATGCCTCACCACTATCAAACCTTAAAGAAACTAAACTGGCTACAGCTTAACAACTAAATAACATATTCTCAGCTAGTTATGGCATTCAAACTGATATATTTTCCTGAACAATGCCCTGCATTAAAAACATATTCTTGCCCTACACACCCACAAGGGACCCCCATTCTAGTGAAAAATTTCTACTAAGCATTATTAAAGTGAATAATGCATCAAGTAACTCAATATACTCATGTTACATCTCCAAGCTCTGGAACACCATCCCTGCGCAAATAAAAATTGTTGGCAAACTTCCAAGCTATAAAATCTTGCTCACACAATACTTTAGCCAATCCTGGTCATACAATACTTTAGCCAATCCAGGTCACACAATACTTTAGCCAATCCTGGTCACACAATACTTTAGCCAGTCCTGGTCACACAATACTTTAGCCCATCTTGGTCATACTCATGCATCACCAAGTTGAGACCTCTAGTAAAAGCACAGACTTCCTATTGCTTATCACTAAATGTTTGTCCACCTCTACTTGAATCTTTGCACCCTTATTAATTTTCCCTCCTCCATTTGAATTAATGCATCACTTTTCACCCCCTAAACAACACTTCTCTTCTTGCTCTTTTTCTAAATGCCCCCATCCACCACTCTACCCCTATCATGCATCTCCTGTATACCTAAGTTATAAACATTGTCTCAGTCATATGCTATTACCACTTTCCCCCCTTTACCAGGCATCGGCAACCTATAGCATGTGTGCCAAGCGTGGCACTTTAAATGATTTTCAATGGCATTCTGAGTAAAGTGAAATACAGTAAGTATGATCTCATAAAAAAATGAATTGAGGGAGACAGAGAGAGAGAGAGAGAGAGAGACAGAGAGAGTGATTGCATGTATGAAAGCAGAAGTGGCTGTGTGTGAGAGATTGGAGAGAGAGAGAGAGAGAGAGTGAATGCATGTATGAAAGCAGATGTGACTGTGTACAAAAGAGTTTGGAGACACAGAGAGGGATTGCAACTAGTTTTTTAATGTATTGTATAATAGAATTAATACCTGCAATGCTCATCTTCCTCTAGCCTGAGGATTTAATTCACTGAGCTTCACCCTTCATATAAAACCTGTCCATTTTTGAGTAAATTGCATACTAATTCTGACCTCTAACAGGTATTATTTTTGTAATATATACCCTGTCATGCCTCTCTAGTTGCATACAGTGAACGTTATATAACAATATTTAATAAACAGTTTTGTTTCTTGAAAGAAATTAGGACAGATGTCTTGTTCTTCTCATATCAGTTGAACTGCACTGAATAGAAGTGGCTCTGTGATAGAAAGACCTTTTTTTTTCATCACTTGGCTGGCTGTCCCTACCTGTCACTTTGAAACTCTAGCAACCCTGGCTTAGGTTGGCATGCTGAGTGACTTTGAAACATTACTTCGGCACAACACTACCAAAAGGTTGATGACCCCTATCTTATACAATACTAATATTGCTCCCACACACCTACACAACCTACCTAACCATGTAAATTTCAAATCTCAGCTACTCTCATCTTTCTTCCAAATGTGAATGTTCTTGTCACGCTCCAACTTAACCCCCCCCCATTCCACCTTGCACTGACTCATCCAACTACCTCTACTATTACTTCATCCCACCCAAAACAATCCCTCTCCTACCAAAAACTAATTTTCTCTCTAATATCTATTGTACTATACTCTCCAATCTCAAATATACTATTACCCTCTCCATGCATAACATTTTCTAACCTACTAATGGCTAGTAGCTATATATTTTGAAATGTTAAACCTACAATTGAGTTTATGACAAAAATATTCACTTTATGTAAATGTTGAAATTTCTGTATTGAATTATGTCTTTCATTTTTGTAACATTGTGACAAGCCAATTGCAAATATCATGGAGCTTAACTGTAAATGTTTAATGAGCTATAGCTGCATTGTGAATGGGTCCCCTACACATGGTCAACGTTTCAGAATGTTGAAGACCATATGGCCAAGACCATATGATCAGCATTCGAAATGTCGACCATGTGGAACCGGCATCTCTGTACAGTGCGGAATGGAAAGATTTCCATCTTCTGCACTGTAGTGCAATCTTGGAGTTGGTATATTTCAGTTACGGGGGGCCGGGGCCAGAGCCTGCCATGGGGGGTCCAGGGGGGCATAGCCCCCCTGCTAGCAGTGTGAAGGTAAGTTGTTGTGTTTTTTTTTTTTTTTATTACATGGTCGACATTTTGAATGTCGATCATATGGTCTCGTCCATATGGTCTTCGACATTCTGAAATGTTGACCATGTATAGTACACCATTGTGAATATATCTTTTGGGCAGGAATTTAGTTGCTCTGTCTTCCTTAATAATGCTTAGAAAAATCAGATAGTGCTGAAAACTTGGGGACATTATATTAAAACACCTCAAATACTTTTGGTGGCACAGTGCTGCAGTGGTTAGCATGGCTGTCTCACAGTGCTTGGTGTTTTGGTTTCTTTCCTAGGTGGACTGCACCTGTGTGGAGTCAGTATGTCCTTGTTGAGTCCATATGGGTTTTTATAGATACTCCTCTTTTCTCCCACATCTCAAATGCATGCATATAGATGAAATGGTGAGCTTACTGGCTGCATATGTGTGTGCATGTGTGTGTGTGTGTGTGTGTGTGTGTGTGTGTGTGTGTGTGTGTGTGTGTGTGTGTGTGTGTGTGTGTGTGTGTGTGTGTGTGTGTGTGTGTGTGTGTGTGTGTGTGTGTGTGTGTGTGTGTGTGTGTGTGTGTGTGTGTGTGTGTGTGTGTGTGTGTGTGTGTGTGTGTATCTATGTGTTTTGAGGGGTCTGCATCCTGAAATGGAAATGACGTCTTGCCCAGGACTGGTTTTCTTCCTTTCAGCAGCTGTGTACTGATCTGGGATCCAGCTCCCATAAGCAAGAAAATAATATGCAGAGATCACAAAATGAATTAATTCTCATATTCAAATATTTGTTTCAATTAATTCTATATGATCATGAAAACTTGTAGCCATTCTATCTATGTATTTTCAAGCTAGACTTACTTGTTACTCTGTACCATGTAAGTTTTAAGGTTACCAAAATTAGTGCTCTGAAATGTCATTGCAGTTGTAAAGTTTATGTATTATTAGCTGCTCTAAAATGTTATGCACCTATTACTTTATTTGATTAATTGGAAGGCTAAGTATGCATGTTCTGTGGTATATAAAGTATGTTTAGCATTTTATACAGTGGCAAGTCATCATCATCATCCCCCTTTTTTCCCATTTTGTACATGAGGTTGGGGTGTCATGTCAACTGTTGCCATCTCTCTCAATTCATTGCCAGTCTTCTACCTTCTTCAGCATTCATGCCAGACTGTCACAGGTCTTCTCTCACACAGTCCATCCACTTCTTTGCTGGATGCCCTCATTTCCTCTTGCCTTCTTCTTGTCTGTCCCAAATCTTCTTCACCATATTGTCTTCTGCTTTTCTGCACATGTGCCCGAACCATCATAATCTGTTCTCTTTGATCTTGTATGAAATTGGAGCTACTTTGGCTTCTGCTCTGATATCCTTATTACTTTGTCCTGTATGTGCATCCTACCACCCATCTCAGGCACGTCATCTCCATGACCTCTAGCTTCCTGAACTGCTTTGCCTTTACTGCCCAGGCTTCTGCACAATACAGTAGTACTGGTTGCACCACTGTTTTGTACACCTTACCTTTCTGTTTCTTGGGCATTCTTATATCATACACTACCCTTGACACTCTGTGTTGCAGCCCATCTGATTCTAGATTTGTTGTCCTCATTCAGACGTACCTTCTCCTCAACCACCCCTCCCAGATACTCAAAGTTGTTGACCTGTTCCACTACATTCCCTTCTATCTCAGTTCTCAGCTTCTTCTGATTTCCCCCATTTGCTGCACTTACAGCTGTCTTATCTGTGTCCAGTTTCAAACCATGTGCCTTCAGTTTTGCATTTCATGCCTCTATCCTTTGCTAAAGATCTTGCTCAGAGTCTGTGTATAAAGCCTAAAGCCAAATCATCTGCATACAGCAACTTTGTTGACCTGTCCCCTCCCACCTGTTTGCTAAGGTAGTTTCTCACCAGTATGAACAGCACTGGGCTCAGAGCTGAACCCTGATGCACACACACTCCCACTGCCAACCCCTCTGTGAGTTAAAACACTGTTTATTCTTGAGTCATTGGGTCTTTGTACATAGCTCGGCATAGTAGCAAGTGAGAGTAGCAAAATATACTTGTGTGCTGTTGGAGGAGACAGTTTGGGCATTTTCATTTCAGTATCTAGCTCAGCAACAACCAAAAAGAGATGTTCTTGTGAGTAGAGCGTACTGTGTCTCCTGTAAATGGCCATCATGCAAAAATGAACCAGTCATATTGAGCTACGCTCATTCAAAATGTCTCTTCATTGCTGTATTTGGCTTTATTCCTGCACAATCATTTCTTGGTTTCTAACATGAGTTACTAGATTGTTAATATTGCACAATGTACTTTCCTGTGCTTGGATCTGTGTACTAGAAAATGTTTTATTTTTTACTCAGCCTATATTTATAAACTGGAGTTTGAAGGGTTGAATTATAATGTTTTTGAGAAAAAAACACTAGCGTAGACAAGAACACTAAAGTTAAATGCATGCTGAATTACAGATGTAGCTGATTTTTGACAAACTTGTAAACATATCCAATCTAACCACAGTAAGCAGTCTGTACTGCCAGAGGCAAACCATGACAGGATGAAAGACTGTCTGGTTTCCTTCACTGTTCTGAAACAGATTTCCTTTTTTCCTTCTTTCTGCCTGTCACTACTGACTTCATGCTCTTCCTCTGTCTGCCATCTCATAATCCAACTTCTTGGTTCCCTAAACCCCAGCGGAACTCCAGTGTGACTCAGAGCCTGACACCCTCCCTCCATTCTGGGAGAGCCAACACACATGGGATGCCACATACTTTTCCTTAACCCGTAGCCCACCACCCACCCATGTGCTGATGCTATTGCTGTAGGCTTTTTGAGACATGGCCTATGAAAAAGTGTCTCCGTCATGCCCTAGAGCAGCAATATCTCCTCATCCAATGCACACAACCCAGCCTGGCAATTATTCTGATCCCTGACCCCCAACAGAGCTTAAAGGAAGATCGGCTTACCCCAGCCCATTCTCTCCCTCTGACCATGTACACCTGTCTTCTTACCAGCTATGTCAGACACTAAAGCTACCAATCAAACTTGGGTCACCTGGGTCACAGTCAAAGCTTCATTACTGTATGCCACCAGAGCTGGTTCAAGAGAATCTTTTCAATATGACATTTGATAAAAGTAGTATTACTGTTACCATTGTATGGCTGTATATGCCACCACCTAAAATTAACATTACTGTCCCTAGGTATCCATCCATCCATCCTTCCATCCATTCATCCATCCATCCATCCATCCATCCATCCATCCATCCATCCATCCATCCATCCATCCACCCACAACCCCTTTTCCTATTTTTACACATGGTGTCATGGTATAACTTCAATAGTAATAGTCATTTAAAGCCAAGATTCACACCACTGGATGGCTAGCTCTGCCACTAGACTGTTACTAGATATGACACCATGTAAAATTAATATTACTGTAAACAGCTATATCAGCATATAAAACTAATATTACTGTTACCACATATAGCATAAAAAAACTAATATTGCTATAACCATGTAAGGCTATATATTCACAGTTCTCTAATGCCGAAATTCTCATATCTTTCCTAAAAATGAACAACTGAACAAATCATGTATCATAGTTCTTTATATACCCCCTGGCAACAGCATAGCCATATTAGAAGACATTCTAGCCTGGATTTCTACTGATAGTAAAAACAAAACTATAATCCAAGGTGACATAAATATCAACTGCCCTTCTTCAAATATTAATCTTTTTAACTTCACCCAACTCATTAATTCCCCAACCAGAGCTAACAGAGGCAATGACAATGGATCCATTTTAGACCAAATTCTGGTCACTGACCCTAACAAAATATCCTCAGCCGGTACTCTTCCAAATACTCTCAGTGATCACCTCCCAGCCTTTCTAAATCATTCTCTCCCCCTCCGGTCAAAATTAACATCAATATAAACAAGTAAGGAACTTGACTAAATTTAATCCACTGACCTTCATCAATATTCTAGAAAAGACAAATTGCCTTATACTAAAAACCCTCCATCTTGATGAGGCAGTTGACTACTTTAAACAGCCTTGCTCCTCTTCCTGTACAGAGGATCAAAACAAACCATGCCCCATGGCTAACTCTGTTAGTGCCTGATTCCAGGGGTAAGGTAAGGTTGCTAGTGAGCTATTAGTTGGTGTTGCACATTTGTACATTGTTTCACATTGTGGAGGCTAGAGTTCCCCATTTGGGAGACAGAAGGTTCTGACGGTAGGTTGAAAGCTATAATCCTGTTTTATGGGTGCAGAGTGCTTACAGTTTCTTTTCTTTTGCAGATCAGGTTTGAATGAATGTTTTCCTGCTCTCCTCAAATACTTCCTACCTTCCTCTATATTCTGCTTACTGTCTCTATATTACAGTACTAACTTCTCCTCAAAACTGCCATACAGGGCCTTCCTCTGGTCACACTTAAACTTGCTTAGCACAAAATATTGTCTTTTATACTGTCATATGTGATGTCTCCGATGATTGTATTGTTACAATGAAATCGTGTTCTTCTTGCATGAAATATCTTGTATTGTAAAAATTCCCACTGTACATATAGTTTAATAGTGGAGCTTTTCTCCCCGGGACTCCGCTGCAAATGGACCTCGCTCCAGTCGGACTTTCCAGGTTAACAAATGTAAAATAAAATAAAATAAATAAAATAAATAAATAAATGACTGGCATTGGAGTGGTGTGCAAGGAGGTCACAGAATGACAGCATTTATGGTATGTTTGATCAAGTCGTAAGAGTCCTGCATGGTGAGACTATAATTGAAGGAAGTGTAGAGTGGATATTAGTTGGTGACCGGAAGGAGGTGCATCTGAAAGGCTGCATAGTTGAAGAAGCAGCATTAATGAATGGTTTGACAGTGAATTTGCACCTTCAGTTGGTGGGAAAGTGTACAGTGGACCTTGGTTGATGGCCAGAATGAAGGAAGCCCGAAAGGTGATGGGGTGGTTGCAGCGGATGTCCCAGTCACCAGAGGGGTCACAAAGGTGGTATGTTTGGGGCAAGGTTAAAACAGTGTTGGGGATTATTTAGGGGGAGCTGGGATTTCCACAGGTGGGGTAGATTCACAACAGTCATAAGATTATAGGGTTATTAGGCTAATGGCTCCAGGGCTCTTGCAAGTCGGCCAAGTTCAGCCCTTGCTTTCAGATGGGAGGAACCCGTACCCATCCAGTTGCTTAAACAGTATTTGTTGAGGGTCAATGACATGTTCTGTCTGAGAGGAAGCTGGTGTCTGATTCTAGGTGGTATTCTTGGGAGGACAGTTGTCCCCCAAGTAGATACTGTTAATGTCACATACCAGGTTAGGGTTTTAGAGAATAGAATGTGGACTATTTCACTGGTGCCTTGGGCAGGCATTGGATGGACAGGAGGTTGGAGGTTATATGTGTGCTTTTAATAGTAGGTCAGGTTTGAAGGGCATTGCAGGCATGTGAGGGTTGGTGATATGTAGGAACTAGGTATTTCTGTGTCCAGGCTAAAGTTATATGGATTAGGTAGGACATGGTTTTGGGTTTTCTAATGGATGTTTCTGGTTGTTTCTCTATGGGATGTGAGGTGACAGGTGGAAAAAGAAGCTTTTATGGAGAAAGTCAAGAGTAAGTAATGCATTAAGGAAGTAGAGTTCTGGTAAATGCATTGCATTGCTCATACGCATTTCATTGATTTCACATGTGACAGGAGGGTTGGGTCATATTTTTGGGGGATTGGTTTGTGCCTTGGCTATCAGGAGGGTGGGTTGACTGCATAAGGGATGTTGGACTGAAGTTGGTTTCAAGTTGGCAGGCATCATTTCCGAAGAGGAAGTTAGGAGAATGGGAGCCAGTTTTCACTTGGTTAATATGATAGTGGTAGAGTTTGTAAATATGGGTTTGTGCCGGGATTGGTCTTGGGAAATGGTGTTCAAGGGGTTGTAGTTTTGTGTCATTTGTTAGGGCTGTAGTTAGTCATTGCAAAAATGTTTTGAGGGTCAGCAAACGTGAGGATGTTCATTAGGTGCTATGGTTGTACTGGATGTTTGGAGAGATGGCAGGATTGCTCTTGGACTTTACTATATAGGGCTGTTGGTAGGGATGGTAGGCAATTGCCTTGCATGGTTTCATGTGGCTTTGGGTTAATGCTTTTGGTGTCGCCTATGGTAGGTAATGTCTTAGGGCTCATTATAAGGTAGCATTAGCAGTTGGAATGAGTGAGATGTTAGTTAATATACAAAGATATGGTTATGTTAGTATTGGGAAAGAATCATTGGTTTAACTGTTAATCAAGTGGTGATTTGTTGGTGCTAATAAGGCTGGGCTTTTGGGATTGCTGATAGGGATCCAGCTGGGTTTTAGAGAAGATGGGTACATCGAATGATGTTTGGATGAGCCAGCCCTTCTCTTTTATGGGTGGTTAGGTTGTTGATATGCTGGTAGGAGAGAGGGGGAACATCCTGGTCAGGCTGGTGGGCAGAGAAGAGGGATAGGGTTGCTCTCTTCTGTTCCCCCTCTGGTGTTTGGATGTTCATTCCAATAAATTGGGAAAGGAAAGTGAGCAGTTGGAGGCAATAAGTGGTAAATATAAGTGACCGGAGGTAAGGATGCTGCTTATTTGATTGGAGGGCTAATTCAGTAAATGGTATGTGAAGTGAGTTGTTGGACACTGTTTCATAAGTAAAAGACTTGGTGGGATGTGGAATTCAATAAGTGGTACATGAAGTGAGTTGTTGGACGCTGCTTCATAAGTAAAGTAAGTGAGTAGAGGTATGAACGCTGCTTACTGGGTCAGGAAGGGTAAAGTCACACTGTCCTGATTAAAATTACAGGGATTTTTATGATATGATTAAAATCAGCTGTACTATGTTCATTTGTAATTAATATTGGTTATAAAAGACATGTTATAGAAGTTTAATAAAGGTCATCAAATGTTATTCGGTGTGATGTGTTTTACTGAAGGGGACTGGGACAAAAGAGGTTTGGCAAAAAACAATTTGTCCAGGGAAATCTTCAATTAGGGGTTAGACAGATATATTAGTGAGAGGTAAGAGGGTGGGGGGATGAAAGGGTTAAATGGAAGGAGGGTTGATTGGGAGGAAATGAGGTAAGGGTTGGGGAGGAGCTTAAGGGACTTGGGCAAGACTAGTTAGGTAAGGAACGCATTTTGGCGTGAACTTGCTGCCCGCCCTCCATCTCTGTCTTTTGGTGGATTGGTGGAGTGTGGTTATTTTAGCAGTCTGGGTAGGGCAGAGAAGGGGGATAGGCTCACCCTCTTCTGTCCCCCCTCTGGTGTTTGGATGTTCATTCCAATAAATTGTGAAAGGAAAGTGAGCAGTTGGAGGCAATAAGTGGTAAATATAAGTGACCGGAGGTAAGGATGCTGCTTATTTGATTCAGTAAATGGTATGTGAAGTGAGTTGAACACTGCTTCATAAGTAAAGGACTTGGTGGGATGTGTAATTCAATAAATGGTATATGAAGTGAGTTGTTGGATGCTGCTTCATAAGTAATGGACTTGGTGGGATGTGTAATTCAATAAATGGTATATGAAGTGAATTGTTGGATGCTGCTTCATAAGTAAAGTAAGTGAGTAGAGGTATGGATGCTGCTTACTGGGTCAGGATGGGTAAAGTCACGCTGTTCTGATTAACATTACAGGATTGTTATGATGTGAATAAAATCAGCTGTACTATGTTCATTTGTAATTAATATTGGTTATAAAATCCATGTTATGGAAGTTTAATAAAGGTCGTCAAATGTCATTTGGTGTGATGTGTTTTATTGAAGGGGACTGGGGCAACAAGAATTGTTTACAAAAGTAGGTAAAACTGTTTACAACAAATAGTGTTACGATTTTCACAATACATTTAGGAACATAGATGTGAAGATTACAGTTGTTATGGCATACATGGGTAGTTGACAAATTTATATCAGCAGTTTTAGTTAAACACAAGATGTTCTAATGTTAGGGTTTATGTTAAATAAAATCAAGAATTCAATACACAGGAGGTTCAGATTCAAAAGTTTACTAGTGTACACCAGGAGGCAAAAAACATACAAGTACAGAATTTTGTCTGACATGAAACAGGAAGCACACAATTTTATATAGGTTTAACATTCAAGCTATGCCCACCTTAGTGACGTGGTATGTCGCAGGGCATCTACATCACTTTAGCTTACAGTCTTCTATTCATTAAATCTGCTGATGCTGTATATTTTAAAAAAGTTTTCCTCTGGATACAATACGACCTTGCTATCCACCTGGTCGGACATAATGTCTTTTTGTAAAGTTATTTCTTCAAGGTTTCATATCAGTTCGAATACAATAGCAGATTCAGTCTTTTAATACATATCTTTGTTCTCTGTTTCACTTTCTCACACAGTTGCGTGCTATCTCAGTAATACATATACAAGGCCAAATCATCCCAGCAGGAAAGAGCAGAAGATTTCATTATTTCACACATTTAATTTCCTGACCCAGCAGATAATCACTTGTGAAAAGCATAAACATTAAAACTTACTAAGCTAGCATTCTGCCAGGGTCGAAGGTCAGTTATGCTTCAAGCCACACTGCTTTCAAAACTACTTTACATTTAAACATGAATTAATCCTCTCTACTATATGATTAATAGAATAAAATGCATTATATACTACTTTGCTTTTAAACTAGCATTTCTCATGTATTCAAATACACATTTTTCTAACATTTTCCCCCCTATTAATACTTTTTATTCTATTTTGAAGTATGCATAGTGTCATTTCATCTCCTAGCCTTTTCCACTTAGGATTTTCAGCTAGGTGAGTCATTCAATCTATACTTCAGAAAAAATGTCATCTGAGATCAGTCTTTCAATCTCAATATCTTGGTACAAAGTTTCAGTAACAGATACATCAATAAAATCTTTGATTAATCTTTTCATGCAGGGAATTCCACAGCAAACACATGCTCCTATTAGGAGTATACCCACACAAATGGCAATCAGAATATTCATTAGGATGGAACCCCACCCCCAAATAGATTCTGGAAAAAGTCCATCAGTGGGTTTGGGCCTGGTTCAGTCATGGCTGATACTTGCTTAATTACCTCTAGGTGATTATTAATTTCATGCCTATTATCTGGTATGTATGCACAGCATTCTTCTTTGATAAGCGCGCACGTACCACCTCTCACCGCTAGGGTGAAGTCAAGAGCTATTCGATTTTGTAGCACAATAGTTCTCATTGCATTCAGTTCATCAGTCACCAGTTCTAGGGCAGAAAAAGTTGCATTACTCATTACTTCGAGAAGTTTCGACAACTTCCTCAGCTCCCAGATCGATTTGACTGCTCCATAGGCTGGGAATATTCCTGCCCAGGATATAACACTGTCACTCAAGTTCATATGTGTCAATTTGCTTTTGTCTTTCATGGCATTATGATCTTTCCAGCCAGCTTCGATCTTTCCGACTGGATTCACAGGTTTTTCAACTGGACCTTCAGGTTTTTGAGCTGCTTCTCTCACGTTTCATATCTTACCCAAAGGTAATTCTGCAGTATGTCTTTTTGCCGGAACCAAATAACCCAAAAAACAACTGCCGGACCAATTCTCAGGTAACCATTTATATGCCTTTTTCCCACAAATAAAATAACAGTTTTCTACTTTAGTACTAATACGTATCAGCCCTGCATGAAACATTTTCTGATCTATAACTGACAATTGTTTAAACAAAACTAGATTTTTGCAAATGTCATTCATAGTTGTTTTCAATGAGTTCAAATATGAGTCATAATTAGTATTGCCATTACCATTCTTAATATAACATCGGTAAGATATGGTTATATTACAATTGCTCCAGCCCACCTGGAGGGTATCATTTTATAAAACATACAGCTCCTTTTTGTGTGACAGGTAAAAATAAAGCTATTTTGTCCTGTGATCTCACAGTTCCTGTATCGAAAAGTAAATTCTCCCAAGTCTCATTTATCCCCAAAGGGACAGTGGACATTATCAGTCCTCCATATGCTGTTGGTATAGCTGTACAAACCCAGCAATTTGAAATGTTCATAGTCTCTGCATATACACATTTCATGGCTAAGTATGTGTTAAAATTTGGATGCCAGTCTATAGACGTTTCGTCATGCCTTCCCACTTTCACTTGTGTGGTTGTGTGTAGGATAAACCACAACAAGAGGAAAATTGTCACAATTACAGTCAATAAATGTACACTCAACAAAATGATTATGCAACATCTCTGGGGTTGATCTAAATATCTATTCGCTTTGTTTTTGGCCATCTCGGTCTGGTTGTGTATCAGTCACAAAGTTTTTATCAAGTTGAAAGTTCTTTACCGGTTTGCAATGTGTCAAATGAACCCAGGACGTCCTCTCAGCCACTCTAACTGCAGTAGGCGTTGCCAACAGAACCTGGTACGGTCCCTCCCACTTTGGACTCACCCAATTCTTCCTTTTCGTCACTTTCAGCCACACGTATGTCCCAGGGCCAAGACTGCTTCCACCGGTCTGGTCTGTTCCTTATCTGAAAAAGAGTTAAACTGCAAAACAGATTTATTTGTTAACAGTTTCCTCATATAACTAGCTAATGAACTGTCAGCCTCTTGCTCTGCAGGCACGAGAGCTTTCCACTGAGGCACATAATATGCTCTCCCAAAAACCATTTCAAAGGGAGTCAAACCCTTTACATTTGGAACCGTTCTCATACTCAGCAGTGCCAAAGGCAGACAGTATATCCAATTCTTTTTGGTCTCCTCTACTAGCTTCCTAAGCTTATTTTTGAGGGTACCATTGTACCTTTCCACCAGTTCTGCTGACTGTGGGTGGCAGGCACAATGGTTCTTTAAGGAGATACCAAAAAATCTCCCAAGTTGCTGAATTGTCTGATTCACGAAATGCGTGCCGTTGTCACTATAAATCCTTTCCGGAATGCCAAATCTAGGGATTATCTCTTTTATCAGGGCTTTTGTCACTGTTGCTGCATCCGGGTTTTTGGTTGGAAAAGCTTCTACCCATTTAGAAAACATGCCTACAATAACTAAACAAAACTTTTTTCCCTGCACACTTATTCAATTCTATGAAATCCATACAAATAGTATGGAATGGGTATGGTGGTATAGGAAAACTTCCTTGCTTGGTTTTAAATGCTCCTTGTGCATGGTGCTTTTTACAAATATGACAAGCTGCCCAAAATTTTTGTGTATAGTTTGTGAATCCGTATGTTTGGACTATTCAGTTTACTAACTGTACCATCCCCCCTTTTGAGACATGGCACTGCCCATGGCTCAACAAAGCTGCATATCTAAATAAATTAGACGGCAATATCGTTTTTCTCTCTTTGGAAATGTACAGTCCATTCTCAAGAATTGCACCTCTTTTTACCCATTTTTGTTTTTCTGCTTTTGTAGTAAGTGTCTGCATTGTTTTTAACATGTCTAAATCTAAAATCTCAGAGGGTTGTAATTCCTCAGTCAAAAGTAAAGTTTCTGAGTCTGAGGCTGCTTGCTTTGCAGTTGCATCAGCTCGTGCATTGCCTTTTGAAATCTTATCCTGCTGTTTCGTATGAGCTACACATTTACAAATAGCTACTTTGGTAGGTAACTGAATAGATTCTAATAACTCCAAAATAAATTGTGCATGATTAATAGGTTTTCCACTAGATGTTATCATTCCTCTATTTTTCCATTGTTGTGCAAATACATGTACTGTAGAAAAAGCATACTGACTATCAGTATATATGTTTACACACTTGATTTTTGCTAAAGTACATGCCCTCGTCAAAGCTATCAATTCTGATGCTTGTGCAGATAAGTTGTGTGGTAAGGATTGAGCTTCTAAAATTTCAGTGTCTGTAACTACTGCATACCCTACCAGATTCTTCCCTGTAGGACCACGTCTGCATGAGCCGTCCATGTAATATGTCACCTCGGCATTATCCAAGGGCATATCTGTGAGATCTTCTCTAGGTAAAGCTAACTGTTCAATTTCCTGCAGGCAGCTGTGTGGTGTGCCCTCTGCAGGAGGTGGAAGTAATGTTGATGGATTCAATGTCGTACATCGTTCAATTGTCATATGAGGTTGGCTCAGCAGTATAGTCATACACGAAAGATGTCTAGCAGGAGAAAGGTATGCCATTTTTTCCTGCAGTAAAATTATTGCAACTGCATGAGGCACTCTCAATGTGAGAGGGTGGAATAACACCACTGAGGCTGAAGCCTGTACTGCCATTGCAGCTGCAACTACTGCTTGTACACAGTGAGGCAAAGATCGTGCCACTGGATCTAACTGTGATGAATAATAGGCTATGGGGCGTTGCTTATCCCCATGTTGTTGCATCAATACTGATGTCATATATCCTTGCTTACAATCTACAGTCTGAAATAACCGTTTGTGATAATTCGGAAGTCCTAAAACTAATGAAGAAGCTATCAACTGCTTCAACCTGCAGAAAGCCATTTCTGCTTCGGGTGTCCATTGTAAGATATCTTGTGCTGCCATTGGTGTCTTATATATCAAGTCAGTCAGTGGAGCAGATTCCAAAGCATAATTTGGTATCCAGCTCCGACAAAAATTAGTTGTACCTAAGAAAGACATAATTTCTTTCTTGGTTGTTGGTTTGGATGCTTGCAAAATTGCTGTTTTTCTTTCCTCGTCTAATATTCTACCTTCATTGGATATTACATATCCCAAGTATCTAACTTGTTTTCTCCAAAGTTGTAACTTACTTTTGTTTACTTTGTGTCCTTGTGTTGCTAAAAATTTCAATAATGCTACAGTATCCTCCCTGCACTGTTGCTGGGTGGGGCTGCTAGCAAGATGTCATCTACATAAAGTAGAATTTGACTACCTCCCGGTGGGGTAAACCCTGCCAGGTTGCTTGCCATTTCTTGTGCAAATATTGTTGGGCTCTCACAATATCCCTGTGGTAGTCGAGTATACGTATACCTTTTACCCTGAAATGTAAATGCAAACCAATATTGACTATCAGGATGTATAGGTATTGAAAAGAAAGCATTGCTGATATCTACCACAGAGAAATACTTCTGTTGTGGTTCTAAATCATTTAACAAAGTATGTGGGTCTGGCACCGTAGGTGCTCTAGGTATTACTGCATTATTCACAGCTTGTAAATCTTGTACCATCCACCATTCCCCGTTTGCTTTTTTAACAGGAAATAGGGGTGTATTACATGGTGAATCAGGAGATTCTACCAGTACTCCTTCTTTGAGTAATGCTGCTATTATAGGCTTAATTTCTATTTCTGCATCCTTTCTCAAAGGGTATTGCCCTTTCTGTGGTCTAAAAGCTGACTTTGGGGTTATTGTAACTGGTCCTGCTGTTCGAATAAGTCCTACATCTGACTTGCCTGTTGACCAAAGAGTTGTTGGAATTTCACATAAGGCCTTTTCTTTTTCTTCTAATAAGAATGCTAATCAGCTGTCCTCACTAGATTGCAAGTTTACACCTGGATGTGTCTGTGTTAACCAATTCAGGTTTTGTTTTTGTATCCCTTGTTCTGATAGTTCTAAATCAGTCTGTTTCTCCCATCTTGTTACTTTTTCTCCTAAGTCCGCCCATTTGACACTTTTGTTCTTTGTCAAGCTGACATGTGGTAATCGATTTGATCTATACAATGCAAGGAATTCTTGAGGTAGTGAACAGCTAACTACACTGTTCTCCTCAGTATCCCAGTACAAAGTACGCAAAACCAATCTAGTTGCACGATTTCTGAACAATTCTTGCTCATACTCTCTATCAGGACCTGGTGTAGTACAGTAGTATGGAGTACAGTGTAACAAATGCTGTCGATCAGTGTCAAGGGAGGGGGCTTTACTGATGGCTACATTCATCAGTTCCTCGGTTACTGCCCCTGGACCAGTCGTGACTAGATCCTGGCTGTACCAGTAAAAAGTTTCACCCTCCGATCGCACTACAAAGGTATCCATTTGTCTCTGTGCCTCCATACCTTGTACAGTTGGAACTACTGCTATGCCAAATATCTGCATAAGGTCCCTGCCCAATAGGTTCACTGGACACTTTGCAGAAACAACAATTTTACTTCTCTGGGTCATACCTGAAACAGGGTCAGTTATTGCTATATCATGGGAAAGTGGTTCCCTATATAGCTGTCCGTTTCCTGCTTTTACTAGTATATAATCAGGTGATTCGGAATGTTCTGGTAACTTGGAGGGGTGTATCAAAGTCCGTGATGCTCCTGAGTCACACAGGAATTTGACTTCCCTTCCCTCCACCAGAAGTGTAACTTCCGGTTTTGTATCTGCTAAGTAGAGCTCTAAACTCAATAATGCTAAGTCCAAAATTTCACTTTCTTCATCCTCCATATCTACTTGCACTTCCTCTACTCCTTCTATCACATTTACATTTGTTTTCTGTTTATTAACTTTTCCTGATGATTTCTGACTTTCACATGATGTATCTTCACTATCATATAGTCAGTCCTCATCTCCCTTATCTTCTGTAATTACCTTTTTGTTTTGCTTACAATCCCTTGCTAGATGTCCCTTTTTCCCGCACTTGAAGCATTCACCTCTCTTTTTTCTCTCTTCAAAATCTTCTAATCGTTTGTCAGACTGTTTGTTTCCCTGGGCATTTTTCTTGCCCTTTTTACCTTATTGTAATACAAATACTTCAGCTCCGTCTTCAGCAGTGAAGACTTGTGCCTTCTTTTTCTTTTTACTATTAAAATGTCTTTCAGCATGTCTAGCGTATTCGAGTAAGGCTTGTAGCCTCCCTGTTCGATGGTCTATCATATGCTTTGTAATGAAGCTACTAATAGGTGCAATGCAACCTTTCAAAAATGCATTTTTCAATTGTTGTTCATACAGGGAATCATTCGTTTGGTTCTCAGGAACCGACATACCGCTATGATTATTAAAACATTCTAATAATCTAGCATAGTACCCATCTATTGTCTCATTTTCCTGTTGTATGCATTGATTAATGCAAGTCCAGTCTGCTCTAGGTTTCCATTTCTCAGAGATTCAGTCTGTTAGACCTTTCACTCTGTTGTCTAACTCTGCGTCACTATGTGGGAGTGCTCTAAGCTCTGCATTACGAGGATTCCAGGTGCCACAAATCATGTGCCAATCTGGACCTATAATTTGTCTTACTACTTTTTCTACTTCTTCCCCATTCAAGTGGTAACTCAACCTCATGCCTTGTAAATCTTCTAAAAATTTCATAAAATTAACTTTCGGATGGTGGATTCCCTCAGTAGCCTTCCGGATATCTTCCGGTGTCCATGGTCTATATACTAAGAGTGTTGGGTTTTGCCCTTCCTGTCCTGCCTGAGGATTTGGAACTTCTATAAGTGGGCATATTTCTTCCTCACTCTCATCCTGTAGGTTTCTCTCTATTTGATATGATTCTGTGTCCCTATGTGTTTTACGTGTTCGGGACCTAGTTTCAATAGGATCTCTAACAAATGGTTGTGTTCTTGCTGAAACTTCAGGATAACGCGGGGGCGGACCAGCCTGTCCACTCGCTTCATATCCTGAAAAGGGTAAGGGAGGGGGCAAGGGAGGAGGAGGAGGAGCTGTTGCTATTACCAAGTTATTATCTTCTTTGTCTAAAAACAATGTTTTTGAATTTTTAAGCTTCTGTTCTCTACGATTTGCTTCCTCAATCCACCTGTGTGCCTGAGGAATGCCTAGTTGGCGTTGCTTTTTTGCCTGACCTCCCGCATCAGATTTAAGCTGTTTAAGGAGTTTAACTAGTGAAGTCTTATCTAGTTTTCCATCAAATTCATATTTGTTAACCCATTTCGTATAATACCTAACGTTATCGGAACGTTGTGATTGCATGTATTTTGCGTCTTCGGTTAGGGGCGGATCTCGCGATGTTTTAGTGCACTGATTACCCATGACAAAGAAAATGTTACGTAACCCTTTTTTATCACGTGATATCAAATTCTCAGTTCCTGTTTGCAGTGTATCTAGAATAACTGCCTACCTTTATTCTGTTACCCTGATCTATGACCAAATATATAGTACTTCCTTTTGTCCCTGATCTGCAAAACAAATTTTGACAACAATATACTGTAACCTAGTCCCTGATCTAAAACAGAAAAAAGGCAAATTCTTCCTACCTGAGCCTCTGGTATTGAACTGTCCAATGTCCACTCTTCGGCCACAGATCAGAAAGTAGCCAGCCTCTTCAAACGACAATTCAGTCGGAGGTCTTTTCACCCAAGAAGAACCGTTTCGGTAACTTCTCCTGCGCAGTATTCGACCACCGGTAGACTCTGATCTGCAGCTGTCTGAGGGAATTTTCCGGCTGAGAAGGACCAAACTGTGAAATAAAATCAAGAATTCAATACACAGGAGGTTCAGATTCAAAAGTTTACTAGTGTACACCAGGAGGCAAAAAACGTACAAGTACAGAATTTTGTCTGACATGAAACAGGAAGCACACAATTTTATATAGGTTTAACATTCAAGCTATGCCCACCTTACTGACGTGGTATGTCACAGGGCATCTACATCACTTTAGCTTACAGTCTTCTATTCATTAAATCTGCTGATGCTGTATATTTTAAAAAAGTTTTCCTCTGGATACAATATGGCCTTGCTATCCACCTGGTCGGACATAATGTCTTTTTGTAAAGTTACTTCTTCAAGGTTTCATATCAGTTCGAATACAATAGCAGATTCAGTCTTTTAATACATATCTTTGTTCTCTGTTACACTTTCTCACACAGCTGCGTGCTATCTCAGTAATACATATACAAGGCCAAATCATCCCAGCAGGAAAGAGCAGAAGATTTCATTATTTCACACATTTAATTTCCTGACCCAGCAGATAATCACTTGTGAAAAGCATAAACATTAAAACTTGCTAAGCTAGCATTCTGCCAGGGTTGAAGGTCAATTTTGCTTCAAGCCACACTGCAGTTTCAAAACTACTTTACATTTAAACATGAATTAATCCTCTCTACTATATGATTAATAGAATAAAATGCATTATATACTACTTTGCTTTTAAACTAGCATTTCTCATGTATTCAAATACACATTTTTCTAACAGTTTACAATAAGAGATGACCCGTTGGTTAGGGTTTTGCTTAATATTTAAGTATAACTTTTTTTTAAAAAAACAATAATCTTATTTCCACAGTAGCTTACTTGAGGAGAACAATAGTTGATAAACATAGCATCATGTTAGTATGAGAATAGGTCAACAACTAGTTTGTATAATGGGCTTGGATTGTAAAGGAGACATTTTTCATAGTAGATTTATTGAAGTATTGATATAGGGGGCTTGAGAGACAGCAAGAAGGGTGTGGAGCTAGTGTTAGGGAGAGGTGAGGAGGAAATGTTGCTGGGGCTTAGTAGGTATACAGGGGGTAAAGGAGGCTGAGGAGATAATGAATTCATAGTAAGAGGGGCTTAACCTGGGGTTAGACATGAGCAGAGCCATGACTTACTAAGGTGTTGTTTAAGAGAGTCTTTAAAGAGTGACAGGCTAGGGGTTGATCTAAGGGCTGAATGGAGAGAACTCTAAAGCTTAGAGACAGAGTATGAGTAGAGACTCTGGCCTGATTGTTTCTATGGTTTGAAGATTTCTTACAGGTTTTTGTCTTCAGATATGAGAGATCTCCTTGGTGTGTACTGTTTGCTAAGCTTGTTCAGGGCAGGACAAGTAGTGGGTTTGAATACTAAGTTATGTGTAAGAGTTAGGTGGGGATAAGTTATCTGATTGGATAGTTCAAGCCAATTTAGTGCCCAAAGTGGTTTGCAGTGGAGTGTGTGGTATTATGAATTAGTGGTAAACTTAGTGAATTTGTTATAACATTGGTCCATTTTTGTCAGGGTGGAGATTTTGTAGGTTGTTGAGTATACAGGAACCATAAAATAGGGTGGGGAGAAGGAACATTTTTCCTAGGGTAGTTTTGGTTGTTGTTGTATGGAATTGTCTATTTCTGTAGAGAAGTCCCAGTTTTTTTTTTTTTTTTTGGGGGGGGGTTCTTTATGTTTTGCTAGATATGTAGGTTGAAGGTGAGTTTGCTATTGATAACTAAACCCAGTATTTTTTATTTCATGCACTCTTTCAATGATAGTGTTGTCAGATGCATGGATGTCAAATTGGTCAGGGCTGGGGGTGATATTTTTGGAATATAATACTATAAGTTATATAAAAGAGTAAAGGAAAGAGTATGTATATATTGTGGGGAATTAGAAACCATTGAACATGTATTTTTAAAATGTAAAAGAGTAAATCAATTTTGGGAAGAAATATGTGACAAGGAATGTGTCAAAGGATTGAAAAGTGTTAAAAGTATAAACGTGGATATGATAGAATGTGGTTACTACAAACACATAGGTTCATAGGTTGGTACTAGGCTATTGGCCCTATGGCCTATACAAGCCTAGCCATAACAATTCCCTGGCTATTTCTTCCTACAGTATTTACTTCCCTGGACCCCTGTCTAGCAGGGCAACTGACATGATCCCCGGGGTGAATTGCCTATCTCCCATCCAATCATCAAGGTTCCTTTTGAAGAGGGCCAAAGAGGTGCTCTGCTTGACATGTATGGGCAGTCTATTCCAGAGTCTGGGGAGTCTCTGGGTCAGGAACCTATCCCTCCAGCATATTTTGTTTATTGTGATGACAGGGTTTAGATCCCTGGAGCGTGTGGCTCTGTAGGGATTTGGATTTCTTTAAGTGTGGCATGTCCAACAGTTCTGGGTTTAACATGGCTTTGTATGTTAAGCAGAGATCGCCTCTGAGTAGACGATATGCGACAAAGTATAGCTGGAGTTTTTTTTGACAGTCAGCATAGGGCATCTGCTTTAGGCATGTAATAGAATGAGGTGGATAAATCAGATGAATTTTTTTTTTATATAATGTGGACCATCTGGAATGAAATAATGGATGAGATAAAATTTAATGGGAAATGGATACTGTCAGAAATTTTGAAGTAGATAAGATTTTCGATGTGGAAAAAGGAGTGGGGGGAATTAAAAGTGCAAAACTGAAAAAAATATGTAAGTTATTTGTAAATAATTGTAAATAAGATATAAAATGTGTATATAGAGTGTATATATTGCATATTGCAAATTTTAATAAAGGACCCCTATTCTTTTTGATGATAATGATAAAACATTACTATGTAAAACCATGGAAAATCTAACAGAAAAGCTATAAAATATGAAGCAAATGGTGCAATCAGAAAGTAGAATGTCAAGATTTTTTGTGGAAACTGCTAATAGATGAATTGCAAATAAAATTTAATATGCCACATAAAAAGAAAAGTGATATAATATGTTTACATTATCAAGAAGAAGAAACTATGGAATGTGTTTTTGAAATGTAAAAGAGTAAAGAAGTTATGGGAAGAACTATGTAAAGAAGATTTTTCCAAATATATAAAAAAGTGGATAAAATAAACATGGATATGATTAAATATGGATATCATAAGAAGAGAAGTAAAGAATATGTTAAAAGAATAGATAAAAAGTTATTTTGTGCTATGTGGGTTATAAGGAATGTAAGAATAAATGGAATTATGTTTAATGGTAAATGGATTTTAGCAACATTATTAAGTAAAATCAGATGGTATTTATGGAAAAAACAGTGAGGGTCTAATAGGGCTGAAAATTTAGTATGGCTGTAAAGGAAATTATGAATATATGTGAAAAGAAATCTATGCATTTGTAAATATTTACAAATATGTAAATATTTTTAAATAAGAGTTATTTTTGTATATAAATAAAGAAGCCCTACTCTTGTTGATAGGTGCCATAGGATCTTTTACATCCGCCTGAGCTACCACAAGTCAAGAAGACGAGTTTAAGTTTAATGTGTCATCTGAAGGAAGAGGTGGTCCTCTATAGGTGAAATTTATTGTACTATTCTGGTGAGATTATCTTGTTTCATTAATTTATTTATCTATCTATTTATTTGTTTATGTATAGCTTATTTGGTTCAAACTTGTCAGTTTTTCCTCTGATCATCAGCTGTCCCACTTGTCCACCCTATTTAACATATTCATATTCTCTTGGCAGGAGTTCTATGGCTTTTTCATTCATTGAGGGGGAGGTACAAGTGAAATGGAGTGAGACCATTATCTGTGTGAAGGCTTGTGGCTTTCTACTTGAGTCCGTATCTTCCCTTGCACAGACATTAGCAACTGTTAGGTGGGCTGAACAATGGGCATCTGTTCTGGCTCTTACTTTCATAAGGGGCACAGTTCTGGAGGACAGCACCACCCACCTGTTTGGAAGCATCATGGCCTTTTCTCTGGTTTCCACCTGGCAAATCATGTAGTTCACATGTGCTTGAGTGCACATAGCCCAGTTCTCTCTTCTAAGAGTGACAAGGAGGCTCTGCCATTTCATTCTTCTGTCATACTGTCTGGTTTCTCTGATATTGGGCTGCACTTTGCACCCTAGCCACTGGGTCACACTCAGAGCACCATCCTCATATGTTATGGAGCCTAATAATTATTTAATTTTATGAAATACAAATTGCTACAGAATGAGGAGGTCAGGCTGTATAAGGCACTCTTCTGTCCGATTTCTGTTATACACCAAAAAGAATAGGTTTGGAAGACTAAGGTCCTCATTTACTGTATAATCCTAAAGTTTAGGAGATGCTCCAGATAATGGCATTGGTGCTGAAGGAGAAGTAAAGCAGCTTAAAAGTACTCCAAGGTAATAAATTAATGCATACTTCAGGAGGTATTAATAGATCTGGCCTAAATAAAACCTGTTTAAAAATAGACTCAGAATGTACAAGGGTTATTTATGTCTCTGTTATTCAATGTAGTATATGAAATAAATTATTGCATACAATTCCAAACCTTCTACCCCATATTCACCTTTTCAGATAGCTAGAGTTTTTGGCAAATGCACATTGTGACGATTGGGGAGAGATGGACGAAGGCTGCCAGCCTAGTCAAATAGAATTTAATACATAATTCTATCATTTGTATAAATAAATGCAAAATGCAGGCTTGTGTTTTTAAATGAAAGAAAAGCACTGTAAAATGTGAACTTCAAGATTGTTACAACATTGCCATTTGCTGTAAAGAAAAAAAACTAAGTCAAGCCTTGTCTTTTGAAATTGAAATGATTGTATGACATTCTTTGATCTTTAAAGCTGGTTCCGGTCAGGCTGGCTGAAGACATTCTTCCTATTGTCTTAACTTAAGGAATAATTGTTAAAATGTACATGTGGAAGGTGCTTTATTGTTTTGGTTTCTGCTAGAGTGTTTATGTGAAATGCCTTTTATTGTTGTATTCTCCTGTGCAGGTGTTAGCTTGCTAAATAATGTAAATGGAGTTTCTATTAGCCTGGGAACTCAGAGCAGGTGTCAAGATGATGCAATATGAATACTGGGAAAGCCTAAGTATCAAAAATGATGTAATTTGGGGAGGACCCAGAGACATGTTTGTTAGTGATGTTTTATAAACTGTGTCTCAGAAAGAGACTAAAAAAAGGGCATTTTGATCTTGATATCCAACTTACCAGCACTCTGCTTATGCTCACATGTAAGTTTCTAGCACTGTGATTTTGTGTAGGAATAGTTAAAGCTAGTAAAGCTTAATTAGGTATTTTTCTTTGAAATCAGACCTGTCCTACTGTATTATTTTAAGTTTCTGTGTGATCTCTGAACTCTTAGATATCTTTGTGGTGTAGTAGTTTTGTCTTGTGTTTTAATTATTTATGATTAAATATTTTAAAACCTTCTACCTGTGGCTGCTTTGTGTAGAGATAAGCTCTAGAATACATTGCATATTTATACAGGTTATCGTAATAGGCCACTGTAAAGTAAGCCTTGACTGTTAGTCATACTACCATTGGATAATAATATTGCACAGTAATAATTGGACACCCTTTTAAGGGCCTTTTAGTAGCTGATATTATTAACTGGGTGGTGGCAGTAATTACTACCGTATAGTCTGGGTAATGGGGCACAGCTGGAGAATCTGTGTCAGCCTTTCCCAGGAGTGTCTGTGAAGTTGTATAAATACTTATCTCAAAGTGTATGTGTGTTGTGTCAGCTACTTGGCAGGGACACAAAGCACTGGTTGGACAGAGAGGGTACTGGAGGTTCTAGCTTGCCCAGTTAGGCTGAGACTTGGACCCTATAGCTGTGCCAGTGGGGAGTCTTATTGAGGACCTGTTGAGCAAGGGAGCAGCCAGCCCCAGACTGACTGTGATCTCTGTGTGCACTTAAGGGAAATTGTACTTTACTGTGTGTATTAGTTATCCTTTCCTCTTCTAGGAGATGACCTCCCTGGTGTTAGTGTTGAGGACTGAGGCTCCTTGATTGCTGGGCCAGGGCACTGTCGTCACAAGTGTTTGACAGTGGTGGGATCTACTTCACATACTAATTGGCTTGTAGTGGTGTGGGGTAGAGCAAATTCCTGTAGCTTATGTACAGTGATCTCTAAAAGTGTTTTGTATTCTAAAACAGCCACGCAGTGTATACTCAGAGTTCAGATCACAATTGTTTTATTTCTTTTGTTAGCTTAGTGTTAGTCAGGGTGAGCAGGCAGCATGTCAGCAGAAGAGTATGGAAAGCTGACAAGGAGCCAGCTGGTGGAGATGTGCCAGGCTCAGGGACTGGTGCATGGAAACCTGACTAAAGCAGACCTGATGGCAGCCTTGGTTACAGCTGCATCAGAAGACAGCAGCCTGGAGGACAATCAGACTGACAGTGGAGATGCAATATCCTCAGAGAATGGACAGCTCAACTTTTCTGTAGTGGACTTAAAAATCCAGCTGGAGCTTAAGAGACTTGAGTTGGAGGCCAGGCATATGGAACTAGAAGCAGCCAAGAAAATGAGGAGTCTAGAAGCTGAAGAACAGGAACGGCAGAGAAAGCATGAGAGGGAAATGCTGACTCTTCGCCAGAGTCATGGAGGTAATGGGGAAGGGACTAACTGGATCCCAGAAGCACAAAAGGTCAGTAAATTCTTCCACAGTTTAAAGAGGGGGATAATTTTGATAGCTTCATTCATATGTTTGAGCGGGTATGTAAACAGTATGAAGTTGACCAAGGGCTCTGTGTATGGTTCCTGACCCCCTTACTCCATGGTAAAGCTGTAACTTCTTTAGCAAAAATGCATGACACTCACATTTTTGATTATTCTGCTGTAAAAAGACATTTATTAGAATGTTTTGAGCTAACACCTGAAATGTATAGGAAAAAGTTTTGTGAGCATAGACGCAAGGCATATGAAAATGTATGTGAATATGTTGTTGAATTGAGCACTTATTTTCATAGCTGGGTAAGTGGATGTCAGGTCACCACTTCTGAAGGGCTGGCAGACCTTTAGGTAAGGGAATAAGCCCTTAGCACTTTGAGAACACGAGGATCTGGTTATATGATAGTGTGCTACTTCAGAGGAGTTGGAGAAGAAGGGAGACCTATACCTAGTAAGCAGGGCAGCCCTGCACAGGAAAGAGACCCCCAGTACTGCTCATGGGACTAAAGGAAACCATGCTGGGCAGCACAGACTGCCCCAACAGAATCCACCAGCAGCAGGAGGAGCCACTAGTCCAGGTACACATCCAGGAGCTAGGGTTAAATGTTTTGAATGCAACCAGTTGGGCCATGTGGCATACAGATGTCCATGGAGGCAAGTTGGGGAACCAAAAGTGAGGGAGCCAGTAAGTGGTAAAGACAAAATGCTAATAGTAGGTTGTCTTGAGACAACAGGGGTATGGAACTACCATCCTGCAGATGTCCTGAGAGGGAAGGATTTGGACGAGGCGGTACTATGTACCTATGCAGTTACACGCAGTGAAGCTAGGAGACAAGCATGTGGGTCTGGTAGCATGAGGGAGACCCAGACAGACTGCATACTTGCAGCCAGGACTGCTGAGGTGGTTACTTCAGGGAGGGCGCTGCTCTGTAGCAGTGAGACTGAATGTGAGCCACACCTGTTTGTGGGTACTGATGTTCCCTTGGACAGGGTAACTGCAAAGGTAGAGGTGAGTAGTAGTACCCAGGCTGACAGTGAGGCACCACTGTCAGAGGATGCCAGACTTCCTTTGGAAGTGAAGCTGGGAAGGGTTACAAGGAGAGACTTGAGACAGGCTCAGCTCTCAGTCCCTACATTGCAAGGCCTGAGACAGGTAGCTAGGGAGGCACCTGATTCTCAAGGGAAGGGGGGATCTGTATATTGGGACAAAAGGTTACTATACAGAGAGTGGACCCCTGCAGGAGGGCTAGAAGGTGAGAGAGTACAGCAGTTGGTAGTGCCTAGAGCTTACCATCTGGTGCTTCTAGCCATAGACCATGATATTCCCTTAGCAGGTCATATAGGCATAAAACATACAAAGAGGTGTATTATGCAAAACTTCTATTGGCCTGAAATTTCCAGAGATGTAACAGGGTACTGCAGGACCTGTGAGCAGTGCCAAAAGGTAGGTAAGGCAGGAGACAAGGTGAGAGCTCCTTTGATGCCTTTGCCTGTGATTGAGGAGCCATTTCAGAGGGTAGCTAAGGATATTGTGGATCCTCTGAGTACCCCAAGTCCACAGGGAAAAAGTATATCCTAGTGGTAGTAGATTATGCTACCAGATAACCTGAAGCAGTGGCTCTGTCCTCCATTGAGGCAGAAAAGATGGCAAATGCTTTGCTAGAAATTTTCAGCAGGGTAGGTTTCCCATGAAATACTGACTGACAGAGGTGCCAGTTTTATGTCAGACCTGCTGGCTTGTCTGTGGAAGTCCTGTGGGGTGAAGCACCTAAAGACCACCCCTTACCATCCCCAGGCTAATGGTCTTGTTGAGAGGTTAAACTCTACAATCAAGTCCATGCTACGGAAATTTGCAGATCAGTTTAAGAGGGAGTGGGACACATATTTGCCCCATCTGTTGTTTGCTTACAGAGAGGTACCCCAGGAAACCACAAGTTTTTCACTCTTTGAGTTGATGTATGGGCATAGGGTGAGGGGACCTCTAGATTTAATTTGAGATGAGTGGGAAGGTGAGTGTGAATCTCACAAGGAGCCTGTTATGGCATATGTCCTGAACCTCAGGACAAGGCTCAAGGAACTCATGGGCCTGGCCCAGGAGAACCTGACAGAAGCCCAACAACAGAAAAATGTGTGGTATGACAGGAATGCTCGAGCTAGAGAGCATGCTGTAGGGCAGCAGGTGATGGTTCTCATTCCTGTCAGACACAACAAGTTACAAGCAGCTTGGGAGGGACCCTACAAGATGGTAAGAAAGGTAAGTGATGTTAACTACATGGTGGAAGTGCTAGGCAGATGGCAGGGGCACAAATTGTACCATGTTAATATGATGAAACCTTACCATGATAGGGAGGCCCTTGTGCTGAGCATTTGCAGTGCATTGCAGGAGGAGTCAGAGAGAGATCTTATGACTAATCTCCTCAGTGAGGCTCAAGCTGATATCTCAGTGGAAGGGGTAGCAATGTCCCGGCAGCTATCTCCTACCCAGGTTTGAGAAATTAGAGCAGTGTTGTAGGAGTTTGGGGGCATGTTCACCGGGAAACCAGGGAGCACCCACCTGGTGCAGAACCAGGTGGATACAGGACCCCAAAGGTCTATCAGGCAGGCCCCTTATAGAGTGCCTGAGAGAGTCAAACAGACTCTGAGGGAGGAGGTACAGGAGATGGTGGAACTAGGGTTGATTCAAGAGTCCAACAGTCCCTGGGCCTCACCAGTGGTACTGGTACCAAAGAAGGATGGCAGCACCAGGTTCTTTGTGGATTACAGGACATTAAATAGTCACACAGAGTCAGATGCTTATCCCATGCCTATGGCAGATGAGGCCCTAGAGCAGCTGGGTGGGGCTAAGTATCTTACAACCATTGATCTTACCAAGGGTTACTGGCAGGTGCCCTTGACTCCCAGTGCTAGAGAAAAGTCAACCTTTGTGACTCTTATTGGCTTGTATGAGTTCACAAAGATGCCCTTTTGGATGAAGAATGCCCCAGCGACTTTCCAGAGGCTGGTAGACCATATCTTAGCAGGAGCAGGAGGGTTTGCCCTTGCTTACATGTATGATATTGCTATCTACAGCCATTCCTGGCAGGAGCACCTTCAGCATGTCAGGAAGGTGCTGGGCAGACTACAGAGGGCAGGGTTGACCATTAAGCTGAGCAAATGTCAGGTAGGAATGGCATAGGTTTCCTACCTAGAATATAGAGTGGGGAGTGGTAAGATAAGGCCAGAACCTGCCAAAATGGAAGCTATTCAGGCATGGCCTGCACCCATTACCAAAAAGCATGTGAGGGCATTCTTGGGGACAGCAGGGTACTACAGAAAGTTAATTCCCAATTATAGTACCATAGCTGCTCCCCTCACAGACCTGACAAGGAAGAACAGGCCAGATAAGGTAGTGTGGACCCTAGCATGTGAGCAGGCATTTCAGAAGCTTAAGGAAGCTTTGGGAGGACCCCTTGTGTTAGCCAGTCCAGACTACAGCAAAGACTTTATTGTGCAGGTGGATGCTTCAAACTATGGGCTGGGGGCTGTACTTAGCCAATTTTTTTCAGAGGGAGAAGAGCACCCAGTAGTTTATCTCAGTCGTAGGCTCCAACCCAGGGAGGAATGCTATGCAGCTGTAGAAAAGGAATGTTTAGCCATAGTGTGGGCACTACAAAAACTTCAGCCTTATCTGTATAGAAGAAAATTCACTGTGATGACAGATCACAACCCTCTAACATGGTTAAACAGAGCCAGTCAGCAAAATGCCAAGTTGCTAAGATGGAGTCTGGGGTTGCAAGCATATGATATGTCAGTGCAGCACCACAGTGTGAGTGGCAATGCCAATGCAAATGGGCTCTCAAGACAGGGAATGGGGTGAGGTACACCCAGATAGACCTGACACTCTCAAGCGATGTTTCTCAAGGGGCACTTGAAAAACTTGCTTGAGTTCCCAGGGGGGAAGATATGTGACAATTGGGGAGAGATGGACAAAGGCTGCCAGCCTAGTTAAATAGAATTTAATACATAATTCTATCATTTGTATAAATAAATGCAAAATACAGGCTTGTGTTTTTAAATGAAAGAAAAACACTGTAAAATGTGAACTTCAAGATTGTTACAACATTGCCATTTGCTGTAAAGAAAAAACTAAGTCAAGCCTTTCAAATTTGTCTTTTGAAATTGAAATGATTTTATGACATTCTTTGATCTTTAAAGTTGGTTCCAGTCAGGCTGGCTGAAGACATTCTTCCTATTGTCTTAACCTAAGGAATAATTGTTAAAGTGTACATGTGGAAGGTGCTTTATTGCTTTGGTTTCTGCTAGAGTGCTTATGTGAAATGCCTTTTATTGTTGTATTCTCCTGTGCAGGTGTTAGCTTGCTAAATAATGTAAATGGAGTTTCTATTAGCCTGGGAACTCAGAACAGGTGTCAAGATGATGCAATATGAATACTGGGAAAGCCTAACAATCAAAAATGATGTAATCTGGGGAGGATCCAGAGACATGTTTGTTAGTGATGTTTTATAAACTGTGTCTCAGAGAGAGACTAAAAAAAGGGCATTTTGATATTGATATTCGAACTTACAAGCACTCTGCTTATGCTCACATGTAAGTTTCTAGCACTGTGATTTCATGTAGGAATAGTTAAAGCTAGTAAAGCTTAATTAGGTATTTTTAATCAGACCTGTCCTACTGTATTATTTTAAGTTTCTGTGTGATCTCTGAACTCTTAGATATCTCTGCAGTGTAGTAGTTTTGTCTTGTGTTTTAATGATTTATTATTAAATATTTTTAAAACCTTCTACCTGTGGCTGCTTTGTGTAGCGATAAGCTCTAGAATACATTGCATATTTATAGAGGTTATCGTAATAGGCCACTGTAAAGTAAGCCTTGACTGTTAGTCATACTACCATTGGATAATAATATTGCACAGTAATAATTGGACATCCTTTTAAGGGCCTTTTAGTAGCTGATATTATTAACTGGGTGGTGGCAGTAATTAGTACCGTATAGTCTTGGTAAAGGGGTACAGCTGGAGAATCAGTGTCAGCCTTTCCCAGGAGTGTCTGTGAAGTTATATAAATACTTATCTCAAAGTGTGTGTGTGTGTGTGTGTGTGTGTGTGTGTGTGTGTGTGTGTGTGTGTGTGTGTGTTGTGTCAGCTACTTGGCAGGGACATGAAGCACTAGTTGGTGGTTCTAGCTTGCCCAGTTAGACTGAGACCTGGACCCTATAGCTGTGCCACTGGGGAGTCTTATTGGGGACCTGGTGAGCAAGGGAGCAGCCAGCCCCAGACTGACTGTGATTTCTGTGTGCACTTAAGGGAAATTGTACTTTACTGTGTGTATTAGTTATCCTTTCCTCTTCTAGGAGACGACCTCCCTGGTGTTAGTGGTGAGGATTGAGGCTCCTTGATTGCTGGGCCAGGGCACGGTCATCACTCACATAATGCAATTAAAGATTTCCGAAAACAAAAACAAAGGCAGATAAACATGGTTGAGAGTAACAACTTAAGTAAAATACAGTAGCCAGTCATGAAATAAGACTTTAAAGATGCCAGGAAGAAAAAGAGTGCAGGATGGATGCTAACAGGTGCATTGTTCACATTTTGGCATCTTACATGTATTGCATTTATTATTATATGGCAATGCATTTTGCAATTATTAATCCTGCATGCAGCATAGTGTGTTATAAACCCTATTTAAGCTTTCTACCACTTAAAAATTTTATGGATTTTCATTTTTCCTGTACTGATTTATTATGAAAAACATAAAACTAATATAGTTTACATTTCCTTATGTTTGTAAGCTGTTGTAATATTTTAATAACTATTAACATCCTCATGAGAAAGGCGAAAAATGTAAAAAAATATAGAAGACATATCGCTGGGAATATATGAAGTCATTTTAAATATTATATTTATATTAAAGCATTTCAGCATTCTCTAAATGATTTTATCCAATTATTTCAAGATGTGCAAATAATATGTTTTGTTATTGTTTATGGATTCCACTCCTGTGCTTTGTATTTAGGTGTGGTTTCTAGAGTTATGTAATTGAATAACAAGTAAGGCATATAATTACTTCTGTCAGAATGTTTCCCAGAGGAAGCCATGAGAAAGCAATTACCCTGCTATGACTATCGAGTGTCACGAGAGTCATGGTTGAGTAGAATACATTTCCAAAAGTTGGTTTTGCTCTGTGGGCCAGAGCTGCAGAGTGATGATGGTTTCAGTTTGAGAGGATATTAATAGATTTCTGCATCAGATTTTAAATTGCTAAAAGATGGTGTGCTTACATCACTGCTAGCAAAGTTTCCCTTGAAACGATACAAATAAAACCACTATATATCCATTCAAAGGCCTAAAATATTTTTTTCCAGGAGGAAAATACATAGAAGTAGATGTCACTTACATTAAAGAGACACTATAGAATGACATTCTAGTATTTTCCATGAAATTCATTTGTTAGTGGGCACTGAACACAATCCATAACACATACCCAGTTCATTAATTACATCTGTCAAAGGAAGGGGCTTTCTTTTTGGTGAGGTACACTTATATTTGTACACTTAAACTCATCCACATAACAAAAATACATACAGCTAACCATATTCCCTAGATGATTCCCTTTTTTCAGAATAAAAATTCATATAAAAACATGGTTTTAGATACTGACAATCTGAAGGTAAGCAAACTGTGTCTTTATAAGTATATGTACCACATTCTGGAAGCATTGTTTTACAGCACGGTGACTAGCATGAATCATATATATGTGGTTTCTGATTTTAAAAAGTTATATGTCAATCTTAAATCTTCCTAAGGCAGGAAGAATTCTAACATCACAGCCTCACATAATCCACATAGATACTATTAATGTGGGCAATGTAACACAATGTGGCTACATGCCACTATGAGCTGAGATGTGAAACAATTAAACAAATAAGGACAGCCAGCAGATGAATGTAGTGAGCATTTTGACTTCCAACAAAAGTTTTTCAATTTCGGCCTCCAAACATTCTTTGTGCCTGATGAATGGAAGACAGCAAATGTCATTCCCTACCACAAAGGTGAGGCATTATTGGACCATGGAAATTATTGACCCATAAGTTTGACCATTCTCATCTGTAAGGCTATAGAAAGGATCATTATAGAATTTGTTAATTAGGACATAGGTAACCTACAAACTACCATCCCAAACTAGATGGGATTTGTTAAGGGCAGATCCTGCCTACTTAACCTGATTGACTTTTTCCAGAAGGTTACTATAGCAATGGATGAGGTCAGATCAGTTCATTCTGCATATCTAGACATTGCAAAGATATTCAGCACCGTCCCACACTCAGGTATTGTAGATAAGTTATTCCACCTAAACGTTATTCCCTATGCAACTCATTGGAAAGCAAGTTGGCTCACAAACAGAAACCAAGAAATTAGGTTTGGCTGTTCTGTCTACTCCAAAAACCTGTCAGTAGTGGTACACCCCATGGTTCAGTACTTAGGCCACTTCTCTTTGGTATTCACTTTCCAGAGATCAAAGCTAGTGTTAAGGGTTTATGGCTGATAAGGTTTCAAATGACTGTAAACTTGATGTCATCATGACCTCCTTGAGGGCACCAAAATCCTCCAAGAGAGCCTCTGCCAAACCAATAGTTGGCATTAAAACCATGGACTAAAATTGAATGCCTAGAAATGTATAATAGATAATATTGTATAGACATATAATTCATTCAGGAAGCAAGAAGTCCCTTGTAACTATCATGTTGACACCACCCTCATAAAGATTGGGATCTGGGAACATTTGTGGATAACAAACTGTTCTTCGGTTACCACGTATCTAATATTGTAAGAAAACACTTTTTCATTGCACAGCTTATTACTAGGGAATGGAGTCCAGGTCCAAGGATGTAGTCATTCCACTGTGTTCTGCTCTCATCAGGCTGATCATTGAGTATACTTCCACAGCTTATTACTAGGGGCACGGAGTCCAGGCCTAATGATGTAGTCATTTCATTGTGTTTTGCTCTCATCAGGCTGATCATTGGGTATACTTCCACAGCTTATTACTAGGGGCATGGAGTCCAGGTCCAAGGATGTAGTCATTCCACTGTGTTCTGCTGTCATCAGGCTGATCATTGAGTATACTCCCCCCTTGATATTTACCTGTCCAAACATTTAACACAACTTGAACAACCACAATGCTTTTTTACCAAAAAAAATCTAGGACCTAAATCATAAAAACTATGTAGACCAGCTCAAAGCCTTGTCCTCTACTTGGTGTCATATAGGCTCAAAAGATCCTATCCTTTTAGACGTACTGCACATATGCAAGTACAATGGGGGCATAAACACCCACTTAGAGATCTAGATCTCTTTTGTAGCATAAATAGAGCATGGTAGAGGGATATATTTATATCACAGGGAATATCACTTGTTTGGAATCATCTTTTTCTCAGTTTGAAGAAACGCAGTTCTCTTGTAAACATAATCTGGACAAATGGATGGGTAATTGCAAATTCACCCATGGTTGATCCCCCTTGTTCTTCATGGATAGGGGTGACATGTAAATCTTCTGCTCATCATGGGGTCATTTATAATTAAAATACAAGGTCTAAAATCACAGGTCAGTAGCCTGGGAAGTACCTATGAACCTACGAACCTAAGCAGAACAGGGCCAGAACATAGTTTTGACTACTTGAGAAGACAGAACGGGTAGTCTTCTTCTTTCTCACATTTAGAACTTAACATAAAGAATTCCTATGCACCAAATCCAACTGAACGTGCTTCCCTGTAGGCCATATCACCTACACATTAGTGGACCCTCAGTCTCCTCTGTCTCATTCAACTACTAACACATTTAGTTGTCCCCCCACTCAATGTCACCCCCCCTTTTGTATTTCTTTGCTCTTATTTCTTCATAAACAGCATTACAAGACTTATGGAAATTTCATCTGTAAATATTTATATTACTTCTCCTAGCTGTTATTTCTACCACAACAGTTTGGCAAGATTATCTTTGCAAAAATTCTCAACAAAATTTGCTAATGTATGTTGTTTGCTGCCACATTATACAGTATTTTCATTATGAATATCTTATCCAAGCAGCACCTGCAAATTATTATTTATGATCAGTATACAGTGCAAGTAAACAAATATTACAAATAACAAAAAATAAAATAAATAAAATTTCAACTTTCAGGTATACACCTACATACTTAGCCATCAGGAAAGACGAAGAAGTGGTAACTCATTAATAGGGCTCACAAGACAGCAGGCTACAAAGGCTTTGTGAAAAAAATAAGAAAGAGTAAACAGACAATTGGATGACCTTGTCGTTTGTATGTGTTGCAATCAGTAATATTATGGCTAATGAAAAAAAACATATGTTGCTCAAACAGTCCAGACTAATATAACTGAAAAAGGCATTGCAACACATAACTGTTCTTTCTTTTACAACCGGTGAACTTACACAAGGAGACAATAAAGGCAAACATTGGTTAAATGATCATACGTAAGTAAAACAGCATGAAGCCTGCAAATAACTGTAGGCACAGTTGAGTACGTCCTTCTTAAGCCAGACCAGAATACTGGTAGCTAATATATGCATCTAAAGCAATGGTTTAAGGGATTCAAATATTAGAAAATCTGGGAAGGATGGATATCACACTCCATTCCTCTGAAGAGACAGCTATTGGGAGCGAATGTCTTTTGCATAAATGTTAAAAGACTACTAATATGAAATCAACAATTCAAATATGAGATACACAAATAAAATGTTGATGTTGTTGCTTTATCAGAAAAAACTGTCAGCAGGAGAGGTAAGTGATCTAGCTATTAATGATTCTACTTTTTTTTACTAGCTCACACAAATAAGTAAATAAATAAATAGAATGCTGTGTAGTATTGTATATGCATAATAATATCAGCGTTCTTGAACACTGAAATTAAGCACAGGAAAGCTAACTTAAAACTACTTATCTTTACATGTCTGAATAAAAAGTGCAGAATTAAGGTTAGCATAGGTTCTAAATTCTCCAAACAATGAACCCAACATTTTTAGACAATTTTTCTGCATTTTTTTTATCCAGGGAACATTTACTTTTAACTTACACTTTCAAAGAGTAGAAGAAG
>NC_056729.1:507371865-507421865 GCF_019279795.1 Protopterus annectens
GTTTTTCCCTCACAGCAAGAGGTTCTCCTGTTCGATTCACGGCTGGAGTGCCTTCTGTGTGGAGTCTGCATGCCCTCCCTGTGGTCGAGTGGCCTCCGAAAGACATGCGTGAATGGGCGTTGGGCTGGCAACTCGGCACCATAAAAATCTACTGCCAATCATTAGCTTAACTGGAGTTCATTGGCGACCCTAATTAATATATGTATATATATATATATATATATATATATATATATATATATATATATATATATCTATATGGTTCCCTATTACGCTAACGGCCATGTCTGCAAATTTTTTCCTAGGGAAAAAATTCAGTTGGCCATTCTTGCAGTTTGCCCTGTTCCCCAACGTTGAGTGATCTCGGAGTTGGTATACTTAGTTAGGGGGATGTGGGGGACGCAGCCTCACATGTTGGGAGGTGTGGGGGTTGAAGCCCCCTACTTGATTAGGATTGTGAAGTTTGTTTTGTTTGTTTAAGGTCTCGTGAATTTTTTCCCCTTGGAAAAAATTTGCAGATGTGGCCATTCGCGGTTTATTGCTTTCGATGTTTTGGGTTTGAATATTACGCATTCGAAGAAAAGTGTCTTTGATCACGTAAGATAGACCATATATATATATATATATATATATATATATATATATATATATATATATATATATATAGGTTCATAGGTTCATAGGCTAGTACTAGGCTATCTGCCCGAAGACATTTATAAGCCTAGCCAGAATGTGTTGGCTTTCGCCACCCCCTTAGATTAGTTCCTTATGCCTCTGTCCAGCAGAGCCACTGAAGTGATCCCCGAGGTAAACTTTTTGTTTCCCATTCACTCATCAAGGTTTCTTTCGAAGAGTGTTAGTGAGGAGCTCTGCCTAATGTAGATTGGGATCTTGTTCCAAAGCATGGGAAGTCTCTGGGACAGGAATCTATCCCTCCAGCACATCCTATTTATTGTTGTGGTGAGGTTTAGATCCCTAGAGCATGTGGCACAAGGGGATAAGGTTTTCTTTAGGTGAAGCATGTCCATCAATTCTGGGCTGGACATGGCCTTGTATGTCAGGCAGAGATCACCTCTGAGTAGGCGGTATGCAACCTAGTACAACTGGAATTTCTTCAATTGAGCTGCATAGGGCATCTGTTTGAGGCCAGTGATCCTCTTGGTGAGGTACTTCTGTGGTCTTTCGAGCTTTTGCAGGTGTCTTGTAAGGTACATCCCAAATGGGGTGTTGTACTCTATGATGGGTCTGATGAGTGATGAGTAGAGGGGCACAATGACCTCTTTTGATCTGGATGCGAACCCTTTTTTGATTAAGTGGGCCATGTAGAAGGATTTTCTAACCACTTTGGCAATGTGATTATCAAAGGTGAGATTGCTATCTATTTGGGTCCCCAGATGCCCTATTATGTCTTCCGTATTTAGGGGAATACCACCTATGTGGTAGTTTGTGGGTACTTTGTTTTTTCCAAAGGGGATGACTATGTACTTTTTGGCATTTAGCTTGAGGCCATGATTTTGACACCAGGTTTCTGTTTCAGTGAGACCCTTTTGGAGGATGTCTGTGTCAGCCGGGGAGTCAATTATAGCCCCTAGTTTGCAGTTGTCTGTGAACTTGGTCAGCCATAGTCCTCCTGTGCTTGCCTGTACCTCTTAGAAGTATATGCCCAACAGGAGGGGTCCTAGGACTGAGCCCTGGGGAATGTCACTTGTAACCAGTTTAGAGTCGGACCTAGCTCCCTCAACTCTCACCATGTGGATTCTGTCCATGAGCCAGATGGCAACCCATCTTGTGATGTAGGGGTTTATGTTCAGGCTGGTGAGCTTGTCTATAATACCAGAATGGGGAATAGTGTCAAAGGCCTTAGCAAGGTCTAGGTAGGCTGTTTGTACCACCTTTCCCTCATCTATAGCCTTGGTAACTGTCTCAAAGAAGTCCACCAGGTTTAGGAGGCATGATCTGCCCTTAACAAAGCCAAACTGGGTAGGGTCCAATGTTTGGAGGTTCCCAATGTCTTTGTTAATGAGTTCCATGATTATGCACTCCATAGCCTTGCAGATCAAGCTAGTCATTTTATAGGGAGATAGATCCCGGGGTCTGTTGTGGCTCCACCTTTGTGGAGTGGAATAACCATTGCTGTGCGTCACTCTATGGGTATGTAGCTTGTGGAGTGGCTGAGTTTTAACAGTGTGTTTAGGTGAGGGGTTAGTTCATCTTTGACCTTGTGTAGGACAAGCATCAGACACCGTCCGGTCCCATTGATCCTGTGTTTTTGGCTTTGGAGAGGGCTGTTTTTACCTGAGTGTCTGTGATTTCAGGGTCTCTAAATTCTTCTGGTATGATTATAGGCCGTTTTGGGGGTGAGAGGGGGTAAAGTTTGCGCTGAACCTGTCTTCCAGGATGTTGGTAATATCGGTCGGTTCAGTGTATTTTGTGCCATTCTCCACTAACTCTGAGCAGATCTGAGCATTGCCACTTAGATTCTTGACATAGCTAAAGAATACCTTGTGGTTATCTTTGGAGTCATTGGCAATTTTTCTTTCAAAGCTCGCCTTGGATGATTTTATGAGGGATCATAGTTTCTTGCTGATACTAATCAGGAATGTCTTCCCTTCTTGGGATTTTACTCTTTTCTGTGCTAGTTTCCTCCTTCTATTGTATAGCTTGTTTATGGCAGGAGTCCACCAGACTGGTTTCCTTTTCTTGGAGGAGTGAGTCTTGGTTTTGCTTGGGATAGCACGATCCATGCATTCCTGTGGCTGCCTGTAGAATGCATTAGTAAAGGATTTTGCAGCTTGGACAGTGGTATCCTTCAGCATGGGGGCTTTGAAACTTTCCACCTCGGTCTTGAGTAACGTGAAATTTGTTTTTCTAAAGTTTTTCACGGTGGTTTTCTTGTCTGGGGGTGGGGGCGGAATATGGATATCCAAAGTGATTTGTTTATGGTCAGATCTAACCAGCAAGGGATTGACCTCTGATGTGGAACACCGGTCGCCCATGTTGGTGATGACCAGGTCCAATATGTTGTCACCTCTGGTGGGAGTGTTGACCAGTTGAACAAGGGCGTTTGTGTTTATAAATTCTAGGAAAAGTTGGGCAAGGGAGTTAGTACTTGAGCAGTTCTCCCAGTTAATGTCTGGGTAATTGAAATCACCCAATATTAGGGTGTTTGGTAGGACCTTTATGTTTCCCAGTGTTTCCAGAAATGCAGAATGGGGGTCCTGGGACATGGTGGGTGATCTGTAGCAAGCTATAATTTGAATTGCAGTTTTGCCCATTGTTAGTTGCACGTGGATGATCTCTGAAGCATCATGCTGTGCCACTAACCTGGAGGTGTGGGTATCCTTGATGAATATGGATATGCCCTCATCTTTTGTATTTCGGTTTGGGTTATGTGGCCAAAATGTATGGTATGAATTGTAGCCTGGTAGTGCTGGGGTGCTCTCTGGAGCCTTAAACCAGGTTTCTGCTAATGCACATATATCGATTTTCTCCATACTGAGGAGTGCCTCGAGTGCATGCATTTTGAGGTTTAGACTTCTGGCATCGAGTACCATTACCCTCAGTTTTTTGTTACTTGTGCTATTTATGGTGGTGGGTTTGTCTTTTGAGCCTTTCCTAAAAAAGGCACTATGGGGGTGGCAAGAGCCTTGGCCAGTATTTGACAGCCTAAGGGTGACAGTTGCAAGCCGTCTCTAGTGAAGCAGCGTGGCTTGTCGAGCATGTCATTCCAGGTGGACAGACATTGGACCCCCTTTGAATGATGCCAGAAACTTAGCCAATTGTTGAAATCGAGAATTTTTTCTGCTACTCAGGGTCAGGGTAATACAAGCCTGGGCTACATGATCAGAGAGCTCTTCCATGTCTCTCTTCATGTAGTCCAGGGAGGTACAGCTCAGGTCATTCACACCAACACGGACAATGACAGATTCATATTTGTACTTGTTCTTGAGTGACCTGAGTGCTTGTGTTATGTGGTGGATCATGGCACCTGACAGGCAAGTAACAGTAAACCTTCTCCTTATTCAGCCTAGTGAGTGGGACATCGGTGTGCCTGACTATAGAGTCACCTATTACTAGTATGTTGGGTATGTTATTTTGCCTTAAGGGCTGTGATTGCACGGCACACTGGTTTTGTGAAGTATGTGTTTCATGGTTTGTGCTGGGGGGTGGAGGTTGCTTGGATGTTTGCTTTGGAGGTCTCTTTTGGTTTTGCAGATTTTAATTTAGAGCCTCTGAGTATGTTTTCATGTATTTATGTTTGTTTTTTGCTGGTGCTGGTTTAATGGGTCTATGTAAGACTGGTGGTGTGATGCAAGTATTTACCTTCTCCTCTTGACTGTCTGATCCAGTCTTGGGTTGAGAGAGCTTAGCCTCTAGTATGGCTGTATAACTGCATCTCTCGCATGTATTAGTGTTTGGTGGTAGGAGGAGGGGGTTGTCTATGTACATGAGGCAGTTGTAACATTGCTTCAAAATGCCCAGATTCACCAGTTGGACTGGAGAGTACACCTGAAACTTGCCCTTTGGACATGCCTGGATAGGTACAGTGAACTGTTTTACTGGATGCTGGTAAGGTTGAATAGAGAACCTTGTCCTTCTGTACAGTCAGGTGGGTCTAGTGCTAGGGTTTATAAGTGCCTGCTATAAGTTTTGAGCAAGTGCCGGGCTTCAAATGAATGGCTTGAGTGCTTAAGTTGAAAGTTTGTCTAGTTCCAAGGGAAAAAGTGAAGAGGAGACTTTGTGGAACCGGGAATAGTTTTATCATAGCTAACTGGCACTGCCCGGTGTGCAAAACCAGGCAGATACAGTATTTATAGCAGGGAAAAGAAAGAAATAGAAATTAGCCAAAGACGGCCAATAAACTACTAATTTCTGGGCTGAAACCACTCCCCCAGGGACAGATTGGCTGCTCAAAGCTCCCCTCTCTCACAGGTGAACAGAGAAACTTCCTTCTATCCAAGTAAGGTATGGACAAACACAGATATTTATAACACAGCCCTGAATTCAGCACTAACCTGAAAACTGGAGTATACTAGCTTATAAAGGTGGGAAGCAAGTATACATATATATATATATATATATATATATATATATATATATATATATATATATATATATATGGTTCTACCTCACATAAACGAAACACCACAACACCGACAACGCAATCACCGACACCACATAACCGACAGTACAAAAACACGAAATCCCACATGCCCGACAACGAAATAACCGACGGTACACAAACATGAAACCTCATACACTTCACACACCACAATCAACAACCAAAACACATTCCCCGTCCAGAAACCACATACACAAGCACAAGCACAAAATCCATACAAACCCTCACTAAACCTCACATACACAACTACCTACAACCCTAACCCAAACCCTAACCCTAAGGTCCGTCACTACCGCACACTTACCTGGCCGCTCCCTAACCCTAACTCACTTATCCACTTCTTAAACACAATCACTACCGCACACTTACCTGACCCGCTCCTAACCTAACTCACTTATCGCCCCTAACCCAAACACAATCACTACCGCACACTTACCTGACCCGCTCCCTAACCCTAACTCACTTAACCCACCCCTATCCACACTTACCTTACTCGCACCCTAACGTCCGTCACTACAGCATACTTACACAGCCTTTTCCCATGTCGGCATCCTCGGCGTCGGTGCTTTCATCCGTCGGGTCGGTCTTCTGCTTGTCGATCTTCTAGGTCCCGTCGTGTCGGTCTTCTGCGCTGTCGATCTTCTGGGGCTCGCGATTTCCCTGTCGATGTTCCGGCGTGTCGTTAAAGTGAGGTAGAACCATATATATATATATATATATTTTTTTTTTTTCAGAAAATAAAGCAGATACACTCAAAAAAACAGTTTAAAAGCACAGAAAAGGATACTTATTGTTATATATCGCAGCTCAGAGTTGTAGTCAATGCCCCCAGTAATAAAGTAGGAAGAAACACAAATACAGTAAAAGCATACGAATAAAATGCAATTTATATATATATATATATATATATATATATATATATATATATATATATATATATATATATATATATATATATATATATATATATATATATATATATATTTATATATATATATATATATATATATATATATATATATATATATATAAAACAATATATACTGCCTTCCAGTTTATAGCCAGTTTATAGCCTGCTACAGACCACCCTCCCAAACCCAGGAACCCCACTCGGCCTTCCTGAGAACACTGGAAAATATGAAGGTCTCTCCAAACACCATTATATTGGGCGACTTCAACTACCCAAACATAGACTGGGAGCATTACTCTAGCTCCAACATCCTAGCCCAAAGGTTCCTAGAATTTATAAACTCAAATGCTATGGAACAACTTGTTACCACTCCCACAAGAGGGGAAAACATACTGGACCTGATCATCACCAACATGGGGACTCTATCCTCCAGACCAGAAGTGTATCCCTCACTGGTAAGATCAGACCATAAACTAATCTCACTGGATATTCACATCCCGACCCCACCCCCTGCCCAGAAAACCACAGTGAAAACTTCTCTAAAGCAAATTTCACACTCCTCAAAACCGAGGTGGAATTCTTCAAAGCCCCGGCCTGTGGAAAATACGCCCAGACCGCAGAATCCTTTATAAACGCATTCTATGAACACCTTCAGGAATGCATGGATCATGCGATCCCAAATAAAACCAAGACCCAATCCTCCAAAGGCAGACGTCCTGTCTGGTGGACCCCAGCCATAAACAAACTATACAATAGAAGGAGGAAGCTACTAAATGATAAAGCAAAATCCCAAAAGGGAAGGCATCACTGATCAGTATTAGCAAAAAACTACGGGCATTCATAAAATTGTCTAAGGCCAACTTCGAGAGAAAAATTGCACAGGACACTAAGGATAATCAAAAGGCTTTCTTTAGTTATGTTAGGAACCTGGGTGGTAATTCCCAGATATGCTCAGAATTAGTCCTAAATGACAAAAAATACACCGAACCCACAGACATTGCCAACATCCTAGCTGACAGGTTCAGCAAAGCCCCCACCAAAAGGGCAAATATCTATCCCAGCAGAGTGCTGCCCCCTGACATCTCAGATGCTCAGGTAAGAGCTGCCCTCTCCAAAGCAAAAAACACAGCATCAATGGGACCATAGGGTGTCCCGGGCTGCGTCCTACATGAACTCCACGAAGAGCTAAACCCAAACATAAAACTACTGTTCAATCTCAGCCTTACTACAGGATATGTGCCCAAAGAGTGGCGTACAGCAACAGTGGTCCCTCTCCATAAAGGTGGCGCCTCAACAGATCCTGGAAACTATCGCCCCATAAGCCTGACTAGCTTGGTCTGCAAAGCTATGGAAAGGATCATCATGGACCTCATAAATAAAGATATTGGGGACCTACAGACACTAGATCATACCCAGTTTGGCTTTGTTAAGGGCAGATCCTGCCTTTTAAACCTGGTTGATTTCTTTGAAACAGTCACCAAGGCCATTGACGAGGGGAAGGTGGTCCACACAGCCTACCTGGACCTCACAAAAGCCTTCGATACAATACCCCACTCGGGCATTATAGATAAGCTCACCAGCTTAAATATAAACCCCTATGTCACTAGATGGATTGCAAACTGGCTCAAGGACAGAACCCACATGGTTAGAATTGCTGGAGCCATGTCAGACTCCAAACCAGTTACAAGTGGTGTCCCACAAGGCTCAGTCCTGGGACCTCTCTTGTTCGGTATATATTTCTCAGAGGTACAGGCCAACATGGAAGGACTGTGGCTGACCAAGTTCGCAGATGACTGCAAACTGGGTGCCATAATCGACTCTCCAGCTGACACAAGCATCCTCCAAAAGGGCCTCATAGAAACAGACAACTGGTGCCAGAGCCATGGCCTCAACCTAAATGCCAAAAGTGTATAGTCATCCCTTTGGCAAAACAAAGTGCCCACAAATTACCACATAGGTGGTAATCCATTAAGTACAGAAGAAGTAATTAGGGACCTGGGGACCCAAGCTGATAGCAATCTCTCATTTGACAACCACGTGGCCAAAGTGGTTAGAAAAACATTTTATATAGCCCACCTAATCATGAAGGGATTCACATCTAGATCAGGGAGGTCATCGTGCCTCTTTATTCATCCCTCATCAGGCCCATAATTGAGTACAATGCCCTCTTTGGGATGTACCTTACCAGACACCTGCAGCAACTGGAAAGACCCCAAAAGTACCTCACCAAGAGGATCAAAGGGCTCAAACAGATGCCATATGCTGCCCGGTTAAAGAAACTCCAGCTCTATTCAGTGGCATACCGCCTGTTCAGAGGCGATCTGTGCCTGATGTATAAAGCCATGTCCAACCCGGAATTAATGGACATGCTGCACCTCAGAAAATCCAAATCCCATCGAGCTATGCGCTCGAGAGACTTGAACCTCAACACTGAAATAAATAGGACATGCTGGAGGGACAGATTCATAACCCAGAGGCTCCCTTCACTCTGGAATAAAATCCCAGTCCAGGTTAGGCAGAGTCCCTCATTGACTCTCTTCAAGAGGAATCTTGATGAGTGGATGGGAGATTGTAGGTTTACCCCGGGTATCACTTCTGTGTCACTGTTAGACAGAGGCACAGTATACTAACCTCGAAAAACAGCATAGCAAAATAAATTTAAAATGGGTGGCTAGGCTTATAAATGCCCTAGGGCAGATAGCCTAGTATGAACCTATGAACCTATGAACCTAATAGAAACTGAACAAACTGACTTAAACAAGTTACCCAATTAACCAGAAAAAGCTCAAAACTGAGCCCTGTTCCAGAAGTCTTCAATCAGGCAAGTTCTAACTGCACACTCCAGCTTACTAGGGTGCAGGGGAACCTTCTCCAAAAAAAGATGGCCTGGATCAGTGCTTAAGTTATACAAACAAAGCTAGATTCAGCAGGCCTATATATATATATATATATATATATATATATATATATATATATTTTTTTTTTTTGATTAATTGCAATTCAGGGCAGAGACAGGGTCATACCACATTTTTTTTTTTGCTGCTTTTATTGCATTTCAGAGCAGAGACAGGATCATACCAATATTTATTTTTTTTCTTTCATTGCAGTTCACAGCGTTCACAGCACAGACGGTGCACATTTATCTAAGCATTTTTAATACAGGCTTCTACATCTTGATCATACAGTCACTGATGAGAAGGAAATGATAAGCAAACAAACAGGTATTCCTATCTACGTTTTCCAATTTCTGTCCAACAAAATTGGTAAGCTATTCTTTTATCAGTATGAAGAAACTGGGAGATAAGTGCACACCTGATGACTGCCCTTCACTGCATCTCTCCTGGTTCCAACAATCCCACTTCGCTAGTATTCTAAAAGAGGATTCCTGGTACAATAAGGAGAACAATTTTACATTTTTTTCCTTCAGTCTTCTTTTCCTCAAAATGTTAAAATGTAACTGCCATGACACCATACCATAAGCCTTTTTTGACGTCGAATAATATTCCCACAGAGATGGAAGTGTGCTCATATTTCCTTATAAATATTGCCTGCTACCACCGGTTATCCGATGCTTGTCTGACTCTAACAAATCCTCTTTGGTCTGGTGCAACTAGTGAGGGGAAGGGGAAGCTCCAGTCTTTTGGACAGCATTAAAGCTGAGATTTTGATGTCCAGGTTAATAAGGGAGATAAAATTAAATTTCCCATGGTTTTTGTACTCTCCAAGATGTTTGGGATCAATGTTATCAATTAGTTTAATGAGGGTGGCAGGGTGATTAACTCTAGCATTGAATGGATATATTATTTAGTGCCATGGCCATCCTCTGACTTCTCCATTTGTAGAATTATGTTACGATGCCATCACATCATGGCAGTATTATTTAACTGGATCCTGTATACTTTTATTCCCAGTTATCAGCTCATCCTTCTGACTGATTTCAAGCTGAAGGACCATAAGCTTTCTTTTATACTCCTTAAACTGCAAGGAAACAGCATTCAAATTGTCATCCATATTTAGCCAATAGAAATCATTCTTTCTCATTGTTTCCACTTCTGACTGAACTAGATAGAAACATAAGGTTAGTTTTGAATATGTCTTTGCTCATGGGGAGATTTTTTATTGTGGTTCATTTGATTAACTAAGGTAGTTTGAACTCTGGTTGTTTTTTTCTATTTTGACAACAGTATCTTCCATGGCAACCCTGCATTTTCCATCAGCAGGCATTATTTCAGATTTTATGGCTGCCTTACATCCTTTCCACTAGAGAAACCCAGTAGTCAGGTCCCTATTCAAATGTTTGTATCACTGCTGACACACTGAAAGAAAGACTAAAAATGCAGAAGAGGGGCTATCAAACATCACTTTTTTCCACCACCATATGTTGGAAAAAGGGAATATTCTGAGAAATGGCTATCTTAGACTTGGTAAATGCAAGTTCATTTTTTGGCCATTCATTTGCGGGGCTCACATTTCAAATGGTTACCATGTAGTCTCATTGTGGACAATCTTTCTATCTAAGATACTCTTGATAATTCTCTTTAGTGCAAACTTGCCCTGTTCACACCTGCATTTATGGTTAGTCTACAACCATGACCCATTATCCACTTATGCTACAACATTTGCTTCCACAGAAACATGATCTGATAAAATTATTGCCCATATATCTACTGATTTCATTCCACAATATGTCTTGTAGAATGTTAACATGGAATCTAGATGATTGCCTTGTTAAATTACTACACAATAAGGTTATACCCACCTCCTTATCATGTATCATCCTTCAGTAAAAGACTAATTCATTATATCATAATAATTTGTAACAGAAATATTTGTATGAATACAGTTTGAAATAAACAACCATCTCTTCATAAGAAGGTGTAACAACAAATTCAGGAGACAAATATCCTTAAATTTATAAAGCCAGTGTATGAAGGGCTAAAGTTGCATCAAATATGTGCCGCTTCACACCAAACTTTCTATTCCAGATGCTTCAGTGATCACTATACAAATAATGATGACTGTGGCCATGTAGAAGAATGCCTGCTGCATAGTGTAAATTGACCATGCACTACACAGCACAGTCTACAGTTAACTCTGCTTGCCCCAGTTTATCTTTGTGAGATTATACCACTGCTCTGCCTGCACTGCCATGTATCATGCATAAGCCTGCCTTAGGGGGTGCCATGTTATTGCCATCTGCTGGCCATCTTCATTCTCCTGACTGGTACTGATCATGTCCAGTAGTGGATTCTACCTGTACTGGTCTCACCAATGAACCAGACTTATGCAGAATCATACTGTGCAAAATGAAGCAAGCAGTAAGCATTCTGCATGCAATAGCAAGGTCATAATGAAGCAGAGTCGTAGCTGGCTAATTAGCACTCAGTGCTGCTCCAAGTCAGGAACCCCTCAAAAAAAAAAAAAGGTCCTCTGTTTTAAAAGAAGAGAGGCAAAAGAAGTCTGTTCTTCAGTTCTCTAACCTGGTGCTCCTTGCCTCTGTCTGAGGGAAAGCCTGGTCCTCTGCACCCCTTAACTCTAAGTTTAAAAATTTTAGCAGCTTGCTATAGCACAACTTACACCACACATAGTGCACTAAAGCAAACAGTTCGGTCCTGACAGAAAAATACATTAATTTCTTTATAGGCTTTCAGAAATGCTGATATGGAAATTGATGCTTGTACTGCACTATTGACTGACTGATCAGCATCTGCTGATTGTACCTCCTAACACCTCATACTCAGGGAGGCTGGCCCCTTTGTCCCACCCATGCTATGCTTCTGAGCTGAAGAACCCTATCCCCTGGCTTGTCCAGGCAGTGGAAACAGACCTTAAGCAGGCCATGCACCCACTCAATGATAATACATGCTTGAGACAGGGCAGAGTTCTGACTCTTCTCTGCAGCTCCCCATGGATTGGTAAAGTTACTTCGCCCAATGTTCTAGTAGGTAGCCTGCATCACCTAAAAACATAATGGGGAAGTGTGCATGAAAAATAGGTGGTTAATAAATACATAGTACTCACTGCACATAAAAGTGCTATTAGATAATCAATAATTCAGGGTGCACTTACCTACTCATGCCCATGTAGTATTCCACCATGCAGAAAGTGACAGTACAGTGAATGTGACTGCACCATGTGGGAATCATGAGCTTTGCAATGATGCTGGGCTGATGCATTCTGGATACAGCCACATGCATCACATACTACCTGGAAGTGAATGGAATGATAGTCCTTCCTGTAATGGTACCTGCCTCCTCATTTTACAGATGAAGAGCTAATTTCCACATGGGTTCAATCTATCTCGCTAAGGAAAGTGTGCCACACTGTAAAAAACACTCATGGTGACAGCTAATTCCTATGATGATTGTGGGAAATAGAAGTGTTTATCCACATAACCTGGAATAACATCATGGAAGTGCTGCAATATCCTCAGGACCAAAGTCTGCGAGATACCCCAGGTGTCCCCAAGTCTGTCTCTGAAGGGTCTCTGTGCCAAGTATAGTTAGAGCTATACACTGCTTGGTATCCACAGGATTAAGAAGTCCATGCATTCCTCCAGTCCCACCTTATGGGCTATACAAGTTTATCAAAGCTCTGATAGTGCTCTGAAAGCAGAAAAGTGACCGGGAGTTTCTTGCTGCTACACACACTGGGTTGCACTGGCACAAAAACAAACATCTGAAGGTATAATACAATGAAACTCACAACTAAGCATCTTCATGGATTTTAAAGTGACTAGAAATGGCAATGCTTGCCTTTTTATAATCTGCATGTGCAATGTGCATTTGCATAGCTATATGTGACTCTGAATCTCAAAATATAGGTTCATAGGTTCATAGGTAGGTACTAGGCTATCAGCCCCAGGGCCTATATAAGCCTAGCCATAAAGATTCCCTGGCTTCAGCCACCCAAAAAATGTATTTTCCTGTGCCCCTGTCAAGCAGGGCCACAGAAGTGATTCCCCGGGGTGAATTTCCTATTTCCCATTCTTAAAAAGGGCCAATGAGGTGCGCTGATTGACGTGAATGGGCAGCTTGTTCCAGAGTATGGGAAGTCTCTGGGACAGGAACCTATCTCTCCAGAAAGTTCAGTTTATTGTGGTGACAGGGTTAAGGTCCCTGGAACATGTGGCCTGAAGGGATTGGGATTTTTCTAAGTGTAGCATGTCCAACAGCTCTGAGTTTGACATGGCTTTGTATGTTAGGCAGAGACCGCCTCTGAGCAGGCGATATGTGACAGAGTAGAGCTGGAGTTTCTTAAGACGGTCTGATTAGGGCAGCTGTTTGAGACCAGTGATCCTCTTTGTGAGGTATTTCTGTGGTCTTTCCAGTTGCTGCACGTCTTGTGAGGTACATCCCAAATGGGGCATTGTACTCTATAATAGGTTTTATGAGGGTTGAGTAGAGGGGAGACAATGACCTCTTTTTTTTCTGGATGAGAAACCTTTTGTGATGAGGTGTGCTACATAGAAAAACTTCCTGACCACTGTGGTGATGTGGTTATCAAAGGAGAGACTACTGTCTACCTGTGTCCCTAGGTCTCATGTCACACTTTTGGTGTTGAGTGGACTACTGCCTATGTGATAGTTTGTTGGCACATGGTTTTTCCCAAAAGGGATGACTATGCATTTTTGGCTTTGAGCTTGAGGCCGTGGCTTTGACACCAGGCATCTGTCTCAGCGAGGCCCTTTTGTAGAATGTCCACATTGTTAGGGGAATCAATAATGGTCTGAGTTTGCAGTGGTCTGTGGACTGTGTCAGCTGTAAGCCCTCTGTGTTGGCTTGGACTTCAGAGAAGTAGATGCCAAACAGGAGGGGCCCCAGAACTGAACACTGTGGTACTCCACTAGTCACTGGTCTGACTGGCTTTTTTCATGGTGTGGGTTCTGTCAGAGAGCCAGTTGGCCACCCATCGTGACACAGGGGGTTATGCCCAGTTTTGTGAGTATATCAATGATACCAGAGTGGAGGGATGGTGTTGAAGGCCTTGGCAAGGTCTAGGTAGGCTGTGTAAATCACCTTACCCTAGTCCACCACTTCAGTGACTGCTTCAAAGAAGTCAGTCAGGTTTAGGAGTCATGATCTACCTTTCACAAACCCAAACTGGGTGGGGTCCAGAGTTTGCAAGTTGCCTATGTCTTTGTTTATAAGTTCCATGATGATATGTTCCATAGCCTTGCAGATCAGACTTGTCAGACTGATGGGTCGGTAGTTCCTGGGGTCCATGGTGCATCCCCCCTTGTGGAGATGGGATCACTGTAAGCCATTCAGTAAGCACAAAGCCTGTCGCGAGGCTATGATTGAACATGGTACTTAGGAGGGGTGCCAGTTAATTTTGTAGTAAATGCAGAACACAGCCTGGGATGTTGTCAGGTCCAATGGATGCTTTATTCTTGGCTTTGGTGAGTGTGTTTTTACACCTGTGTGGCCATAATTACAGGGACTTGGCATTCATCCGGTATAGAGATAGGTCCTTTCAGGGGTGGGAGGGTGAAATTTGCACTGAACCTATCTGCCAGGATGTTGGCAATATCAGCTGGCTCTGTATGTTTAGTGCCATTGGTCTGTAGCTCTGAGCAGATCTGAGTGTTGCTATTGAGATTCTTGACACAGCTATAGAATGCTTTGTAGTTGTCTTTAGAATCTGTGACAATTTTGTTCTCGTAACTAGCTTTGGAGGATTTTATGAGGAATCTCAGCTTCTGACTAAGGCTGACAAGGGAATTTTTCCAATCTTGGGATTTTACTCTTTTTTGCAACAGTTTCTTTCTTCTGTTGTAGAGTATGTTAATGGCAGGGGACCACCAGATTGGCTACTTTTTTTTTGGAGGATAGCATCTTGGTTCTATTTGGGATGGCATGGTCCATGCACTCATGTATGTGTTCATACAGTGCATTGATGTAGGATTCAGCAGTCATACTACTACTTTCCATCTGCATGGGTGTGGTGAAGTTAGCCACTTCTGTCTTAAGAAGCATGAAGTTGGCTTTGGAGAAGTTTGTTTACAGTGGTTTCCTTAATAGGGGTGGGGCGGGATGTGGATGTCTAGGGTGATTAGCTTATGGTCGGATCTGACCAATAAATGGCTGACCTCTGGTGTGGAGCACCAGTTGCCCATAATGGTAATAGCCAGGTGTAGGATACTGCTGCCCCAGGTGGGGGTCTGGATCAGTTGATCCAAGGCATTGGAATTTATGAATCCAAAAAAGTGCTGTGCAAATGTGTCAGTATATAAGTAGTTTTCCCAGTTAATAGCAGGGAAGTTGAAGTCTCCCAGTATGAGGGTGTTGGGTTGTACCTTAATATTTTCCAGTATGTTAAGAAAAGTGGAGTGAGAGTCTTGGGGCATGGTGGGTATCTGTAGCAAGCTATAGTTTGGATTGCAGTCTTGCCCAGTGTTAGTTGCATTTGGAGAATTTTGGATGCATTATGTTGGGCAATTAGCCTGGAGGTGTGGATATCCTTGGTGAATATGGACATTCCTTTGTCTCTGGTGTTTCAGTCCAGGTTAGATGGCCGAAAGGTATGGTATGAATTGTAGCCTGGTATTGCAGGGATGCTCTCTGGAGCCTTGAACCAGGTCTGTGCCACTGCACAGATGTCGATGTTCTCTATTTTAAGGAGTACCTCAAGTGAGTGGTTTTTGAGGTTTAGACTTCTAGCACTGAGTAGCATTACCCTCAGATTTTGCTTGTTTCTTCCTGTTAGGGTGGTAATTTTGTCATTTGAACCTTGCCTAAAAAAGGCACTATAGAGGTGGCAAGAGCCTTAGCCATTATCTGGAAACCCAGGGGCGACAGGTGCAGGTCATTTCTGGCAAAGCATCATGGCCTGTCGATCATGTCACCCCAGGCTGACAGATACTGGATCCCCTTAGAATGACGCCAGAAGTTTAGCCAATTGTTGAAGTCAATCATTTTGTCCTTGTACTGAAGTATCATTCTGGGTGATGGCAGGATGCTACTCAGAGGTAAGGTCATACCTGCTTGGGCTACAAGATCTGAGAGCTCCTCCATGTCTCTTTTCATGTAGTCCAGGGAGGTATGTCTCAGGTTGTTCACTCCAACATGAACAATGACAGAGTCATATTTGTACTTGCTGTGGAGTGACCTGAGTGCATATGTTATGTGGTGGATCCTGGCACCCGACAGGCAGCTAACTGTAATATTCTCCTTGTTTAGCCTGGTGAGTGGGACATCAGTGTGCCTGACTATAGAGTCACCTATGACTAGTGTGTTGGGTACGTTGTTTTGACTTAGGGGCTGAGGTTGAGTGGCACACTGGTTTTGTGAGTTATGTGTCACTTGGGTTGTGTTGGGTGGTGTTGGTTGTTTGCATTTCAACTTTGGAGGCCTCTGTTGTTTGGGCAGATTTATTTTAAGAACCTCTGCAAATGTAAGTGTGTATTTCTTGTTACTATGTGTGGGGGTGTAAGTTTTGATAGATTATGTGTTGTGTGTGGTGTGGTGCATGAGTTTACCTTCTCCTCTTGACTGGCTAGTCCAGTCTTGGCAGGAGAGAGCTTGGCTTCCAATTTGGCTATATAAGTGCATCTCTCACAGTTTATAGTGTTAGGTGGTAGAAGGAGAGGGTTGTCTGTGTACATGAGGCAATTGCTACATTACCTCAGGATGCCCAGATTCACCAGGTGGACAGGAGAAAACACCGGGAGCTGACCCTTGGACATGCCTGGATAGGTGCTTATTTATTTAAGTACGAACAATTTCAGTACTAACTGTTTTTTCTTACTTGGTAAAGAGAGCTGAGTGCTGTAGCAATTTATGGCCTATTTAGTGCTTACAATGGTTTCTAAACAAGTACTGACCTGCAAGGAACAGGTTTGAGTGCTTAAAAACTGAATTGGCTAGTTCTAAGGGAAAATTTGAAGAGCTGTTCTCCTGGTGCCAGTAATAGTTTAACCCTAGTTAAACATCACTGTGTGATGCCCAAACCCATGCAAACATGGGTTTTTAAACAGAAAGATGAAAGGGAGAGAAATAGCCCAAAATGGCCAATAAAACTGCAAGTTCTGAGCTGAAACCACTCCTCCAGTGATAGATAGGCGTCTCAAAGCTTACCACTCTCACTCATGAACAGAGAAGCTTTCTTCTATCTTAGCAAGGTCTGGGCAACACAGAAACTACAAAACAGCCTAGAATTCAGCAAAATCTGAAAAATGGGCTCTACTAGTTATAGAAAGGCAGGAGAAGAGTAGACAGGATTTTTTTTTTTTTGAAAATTAAAACAGATACAGTAATACAAACACTTTCAAGGCAGAAAAATGGCTATCACACTTGAGTGTGTAGCTCACAACAGTTAAACAATTGATAAACACTTTAAAATGATCAGTTAAAGTGCAAACAGTAACAGAATTCAAAAAACAGTTCAAATAAGTTGTAAACTTAATAAAAAAAACACTCAAAATAGTGTGGTTAGCAAAAATAAGCAATAAAAAGGAAAACAGAAGTACTTAATCCACTCAAAGTCTCTCTTTTCTCTCTCTTTACTGTTGTAGAACACTGCAGGACACCCAGACAGGATCTTGCTGAGGTAATGCAAGTGCAAAAAATGTACAAACATGGGTTTCTAAACATAAAGATGAAAGAGATAGAAATATCTCAAAATGTCCAATAAAACTACAAGTTCTGAGCTGAAACCACTCCTCCACTGACAGATAGGCTGCTCAAAGCTCACCAGTCTCACTGATGAACAGAGAAGCTCCCTTCTATCTTAGTAAGGTCTGGGCAACACATAAACTACAAAACAGCCCAGAATTCATCAAAATCTGAAAACTGGACTCTACTGGTTGTAGAAAGCCGGGAAATGAGTAGAGAGATAGGATTTTTTTTGTTATTTTGTTTTTTGAAAATTAACATAGATACAGTAATACAAACACTTTCAAGGCAGAAAAATTGCTATCGACTTGAGTGTGTAGCCCACAACAGTTAAACAATTGAAAAACACTTAAAAATGATCAGTTAAAGTGCAAACAGTAACAGAATTTAAAATAAACAATTCAAATAAGTTGCAAAGTTAATATAAAATGCTCAAAATAGTATGGTTAGAGAAAATAAGCAACAAAAAGGAAAACAGAATTACTTAATCCACTCAAAGTCTCTCTTTTCTCTCTCTCCTGCTGTAGATCAATGCAGGACACCCAGACAGGATCTTGCTGAGGAAATACAAGCACAAAAAAATGTGCAAACACGGGTTTTTAAATATAAAGATGAAAGGGATAGAAATATCCCAAAATCGCCAATAAAACTACAAGTTCTGAGCTGAAACCACTCCTCCACTGACAGATAAGCTGCTCAAAGCTCACCAGTCTCACTGATGAACAGAGAAGCTCCCTTCTATCTTAGTAAGGTCTGGGCAACACATAAACTACAAAACAGCCCAGAATTCATCAAAATCTGAAAACTGAACTCTACTGGTTGTAGAGAGATAGGATTTTTTTTGTTATTTTGTTTTTTGAAAATTAACATAGATACAGTAATACAAACACTTTCAAGGCAGAAAAATTGCTATTGACTTGAGTGTGTAGCCCACAACAGTTAAACAATTGAAAAACACTTAAAAATGATCAGTTAAAGTGCAAACAGTAACAGAATTTAAAAAAAAACAATTCAAATAAGTTGCAAAGTTAATATAAAATGCTCGAAATAGTGTGGTTAGAGAAAATAAGCAACAAAAAGGAAAACAGAATTACTTAATCCACTCAAAGTCTCTCTTTTCTCTCTCTCCTGCTGTAGACCAATGCAGGACACCCAGACAGGATCTTGCTGAGGAAATACAAGCACAAAAAAATGTGCAAACACGGGTTTTTAAATATAAAGATGAAAGGGATAGAAATATCCCAAAATCGCCAATAAAACTACAAGTTCTGAGCTGAAACCACTCCTCCAGTGACAGATAGGCTGCTCAAAGCTCACCACTCTCACTGATGAACAGAGAATTTTCCTTCTATCTTAGTAAGGTCTGGGCAGCACAGAAACTACAAAACAGCCCAGAGTTCAGCAAAATCTGAAAACTGGACTCTGCTAGTTATAGAAATGTGGGAAAAGAGTAGAGAACTAGGAGTTTTTGTTTTGTTTTTTGAAAATTAAAACAGATACAGTAATACAAACACTTTCAAGGCATAAAAATGGCTATCACACTTGAGTGTGTAGCCCACAACAGTTAAACAATTGAAAAACACTTAAAAATTATCAGTTAAAGTGCAAACAGTAACAGAATTAAAAGAAAAAAAGTTCAAATAAAGTTAATAAAAAATGCTCAAAATAGTGCGGTTAGCAAAAATAAGCAATAAAAAGCAAAAACAGAGGTACTTAATCCACTCAGAGTCTCTCTTTTCTCAAGCTGCTGCTGTAAACTCTGCAGGACACCCAGGCAAGATCTTGCTGAGGTAATACAAGTACAAAAACCATGCAAACATGGGTTTTTAAACAGAAAGATGAAAAGGTATAGAAACAGCCCAAATGGCCAATAAAACTACAAGTTCTGAGCTGAAATCACTCCACCAGCGAAAGATAGGCTCCTCAAAGCTCACCACTCTCACTGATAAACAGAGAAGCTGTCTTCTATCTTAGTAAGGTCTAGGCAGCACAGAAACTACAAAACAACCCAGAATGCAGCAAAATCTGAAAACCCGACTCTACTAGTTATAGAAAGGCGGGAAACGAGTAGAGAGAGAGGATTTTTTGTTTGTTTGTTTTTTTGAAAATTAAAACAGATACAGTAATACAAACCCTTTCAAGGCAGAAAAATGGCTATCACACTTGAGTGAAAGATATCCTATCAGCATGCCATCAGCACAGCATTTACATAGTTCTTCCCATTAAAAGTCATTATGCACGCCTATGTATACAATAGTCTCTGTGACTTTTCAAGGTTTGAGCGTATGTGCTACAAAAATATGATTTGTACTTTGTTTATACATCTGCTGCTTGCTCAAGTGCACACTATGCACATATGTAATCAGTGGGGAGAAATGTACTTTGAGCCCTGGGGAGTTTTAAAACAGTGGACCTTCCACCTCCCAACCATCCCTTTTTTATGGACTACAAATAAATGCAATGCTCTTTTAGATTCATCTTCATGATTTAAGAGGATTTGAACTACTTTCATCGTAATTCATCAATGTGTGCACAGGTCACATACAGTGACTTGAATGAATATAACAAAATTACCAATTATAATTACAAAATTAAGAGAAATAGCACCTAGTGCTCTAAAGCCAGACTAATGATTGTTTAACTTGATCATAACAGCCAGTGTCAGTCATTGTCATCCACAGAAAGTCCCTATTCAGCAATTATAACCTCATTCTTTGATATGTAAACCTCAGAAGTCTGACTTTGGAAATAAATTAATAATTATGGATGCAACAATATATTTTAAAGTTATCTCACAAATGTACAGAGTGTTTCAAGTATTTTAACTTATTTCACACAAATGCACATTAGTTCTGGAAAGCCAAACTGTTTAACTTGAGCAAACAACAAGATGTAAATTTACTTTAATCTCCAGACAACTCAACCCCTGTCTAGTAGTTTTACTCACTTTGCTGTGTACACTTCATCTGATTGTTATAAAAACAGTATCACTCAACCTCTTACTACAATAATCAGGGACAAAGCAAAAAATCATAAGGGACTAAGGCTTGGAATCAGTGGGATATTTCATATATTGCTCTTATATACTTAGAAATTTACTAGTGTAGTAGTTACTGCATTAACCTGCATTTTCTGAAAGGAATAGTTCAGTTACAGTCAGTTAGACTCCCCTACAGCTTTTATCTCCACCAGCAGCTCCCATGAGCTCTGCAATAACTGCCTGGGCCTGGGGATATATGCACACTTCTATGTACACATCATTGCAAGACATGCATCTTGCAATGTTATTTAGTGTACGGTCATCAGGTCCAAGCTCCAGTGGTGCATCCGTTGCTCCCACTTGTTCCTACCCAAATTAAAGGACTAGAGAAGCCTATCTTATACCAAGATGGCTGAGTATGCAGCAGCCACTGACTCCTATCCTGTTTGATCGCTAACTCTAGTGCCTCTTCCACTGGTCAGCTGGGCCACAGTTAAGGCTTCATTTTTCTGTGATACTATACTACTTAAAGACATAGCCTCATTCAGACCAGGGATGGCAGTGGCATTAGTTTTTAATTGCCATTTAAGTTCTAAAAATTCCAAAAACAAATATGTCTTTAAGTAGTATTTTAAAGTTAAGGGCTGCATATTTTATGTGATAGTGTGTTCCTAAATGACTTAATTTTATGTTATATGTTTTATGACTGGTGATAACTTTATCTTATTTTTATTATATTTTATATGTATGTAATATTTTATATGTAACTGAGTATTAAAATGGGGGGAGTTCAGGCTCATTAGTTACCAGAGTGATATTAATTAATGGGAGGTGCTGTGAACTTTATTGTTTTATAAATAGTGTATTTTGAACTTTGCTTTTATTCTGAAGAAGTCCTTATACTGTGGATGAAAGTGCTAAATTAAAGAGGAATACATGCACACTGAAATGAACCATTGCATTGTTTTTTGATATTTCATTGCTTGACATATCAGAGGCATTGGATATTGTCAGCCATTATCCATCCCTTTTAAGCAAGGTGTCAGTAACTGGGCTATCTGCTGACGACATCCAATGGTTTAGCAGCTACTTCATTAGCGGATTGCTGGCAGTCTGATGAATATTCCCACCTGCCCGTATCACTGCTTCACTCTGGGGATTGCACAGGACTCAGTGGTTAGCTCACATCTATGTTCCATCTTTGTAAGTGATGTAGAAACACTATGGTGCTGCCAGGTTAACCCAACATGCTGATGGCTCAGAAATGCTTTGATTGGTCTTTGCTATGTCAGCTGGATAGTCAGTGCTTCAGTGTGGATTTAACTATGTTCCAGAATGGCTGTAGTCACAAAACCATTTTAATGCTGTTTTGCTATATGCCATCATTTTCTCCTCTTGCTCCACACTTTTTTTTTTTTTTTCTTGTACTGTTACTGATAACTCAAGGTTCTAAAATATGTTAAGCTTCTTGAGGTCATCTTAGATAATGATTGAAGTATGACGTCCACATCAAATAATTGCTATAAAATCTAGAGACACAACATGACATAGAGGGTGAAAGCTTTTATGAAAAACTATACTGTTGTTTTCCTGCTACCCATCTTAATGCTTGTTTCACATTTTCTAATTAACCTTCTGTCACCAACCAAAAAGAATAAGCTTAAGCTAGTCTGTAAAAAGAAATGCATGCTTTCCAGCAGGTACACCATCTAACTCATTACTGTGAAGCCATAAGTAAATTTATCTGGCTGGAATTACTTAATTACAGAAAATTGCCTATGAATTAATGGCTCACATTATTTATACAAATGAGCTGTCAGAATTACCTAAAACACCTGGTACAGTACATCAGCAATATTGTGGTCCAAAGTTTTCAAAATGTCTGACAATCGACAAGGATACTCAAGCTATGGAGCTTTCATAACCAATAAGTGGAATAAACTCACTCTTAGCAAACCCACTGTTTGTCACCAGCCAGTTGATCAATGCTCAGAACATTATCATAAGAAGGCCTCTAGCATCTTATAATGACAGAGTAGAACAAGAAGGTCGGTGTTTTGCTTATATCACTTTTTCCCTCTTCTCCAAGATTTGTGATCTTGGAGTTGGTATCTGTAGTTCAAGACTATGGGGCTTGTTCCAAATTTGGAGAGTACAGATGTCTTGCTCCATTACAAAAAAAAAAAAAAAAAAAAAATAGCATTTTGAGACTTTGAGTTTGTCCCAGTTCTGAGTAGTCGCCTCACAAGGTTTTAGATGTTCTGGGGTAAAATAATCACGTCACTTAAACAAGTGATTATTATTCATAGTAAACATGGGTTTGGCTAGGAAAACAAGGCTTTAAATTGGCCAACAGATATCAGCTAGTCAATAAATTGTACTGCGAATATTGGGTTACATTTTCCATTTTATAAATCTCACTGCCCTTTTGAACTTTGACCCCATCTTCTGCCAAGTCTTTGCAGCCCTCCCTGCCTCTGTATCTCTCTGTCTCTCTCCCTCAGATACTTTCATTCATTTCCCATTACCCCCTTTCTGTAATTGTTAATTTATTTTGTCTTCATGCTCACCCCTCCTACTCTTGCCATTATCAGACTCCATGTAATTCATAAGTTCAGACAGTCCCATCCTCCTGTCCCCCCAGCACTTTCGGTCAGAATTGCTGCCCCTTCATTCATGCTCATTTCCTTCAGTTATTTTTTTCTTCCAAAACTGTACTTAATATTACATTAATTAACCAAAAGTTTCTTCTGCCTTGTTCTTGGTATATTAAATCTCATTTATCAAACACCTATACTCTATTTATAACTGCTATTTGTCACTCTAACATGTGTCATATATCCATACTCCACTGTTATCACTGGAAATACTTTGTATACATTCACATTGCCTGTCTTTACCAAGTACAACACCACATTTATAGCTGATATTTTAATATTGATTGCATATTCTATTACTGCCGATTTGTATTTAAATTCATTAGAAAAATATGAGTATTTCACTGTTTCTCTTATTTCTATTCAAATTTGATATCATTCCTGATATACCAACACTAAAAATATAGATGCCACTGTGTAACTGCTGTGCATATAAATTTCTTCAACTACTATGAAATTACTATAAGCATATTAGGGCTTCTTCATTGCTACATCCTTTCACTTTGTATATAATCATTTTGTCCTTGTAGATATTCATACTGTGTGTTATTTGTCAGTAAGTGCTATATATCTGGTGGTTTTCTGTCTTAACCTGTAATGCTAATAGTGTCAGTCCACAAACAAGACATTAATAAATTATACACATCACAACATTAATGAAGCCTGGTTTAATGTTAAAGAGGAGGTTCTGTGCATAATCCGAAACAAATTATAGCTACAGTGCTGGCATGCATCACAAACTACTATTACAATACAAGCTTTGCTTGCACTTGTTTGGTCATTCTAGATGTAAAGATTCCTGGCCTGTGAGACATAAATCAGGACACTTCCAAGAGCAGACATCAGACCACCATAAAGAGTAATGAGTTACTAGGCACTGTGATCCTCAGTACTGACAGTTTAGTTATAAAATGGACTGTCATACTGCAAATCATGGCAGCATTCCAAAGAATCCTGTTACCTGTCGATGTGATTAATTTCAGGATTGTTGCCATTCGAAGAAGCTGTGATGGCAAATTAGGTAAACTTTGAACAAGCATAGGCAAGATATGATTGTTTATTTGCCTTGTTGCTAGGGTATGAAGGTGACCATGTTAAACTTACATGCAAATTGAAATAAGGTATTCCCATACTTCAGAAAAACTTGTGTAACACTTTCTGACTGGACTAGCTGCCTACTTTTTACAATGTTTACACAACTTAGTTATTTAAATATGTGACTCTGAAATTACTGATGCATAAAAATAACATTAGCTATTTGATAAACTGCTAAACCTTTATGTCATACCGTATACAGCTGTCTCAAAATTTTCATTTCATTTTTTTCAAATACTACACAGTACAGCCACACTCTTACAGCCTATTAGAGTTGCTATTAATTCTTTCATGGTGAATTTCTTTCTATATCTGCAGATGTGACATGCCAATTCCCTTTATAATTAATGCGAATGCAAGTTGAATATTTGCTTTCTGCTTAACTAACATAAAGAAATTACTGACCTTATATTACTGCTGTATAACAAAACCTGTTGATGTTGTTAAACTGTTTCATTGCATGTAGATCAATTGCATTTATGAAGGATATGCTTATGTACTGAGTTGCAGGTTCTGCTTTTGTAGTGTCCATCAACAAGTTATATGCATTTACTCACTCAAGTCAAATTCATAAAACTTTACCACATTGTTAAATGAATTTGCATAACAAGCAGCCATGAGCAGAGTGTGTGTAATTCAGTAAGCTCAAGTACATAATGTGGCAAGCTAAAATAACATGCTCATTTGTGTTTTATGCTAATGGCCATGTAATGAAGTGTCATGTATGATAATGAGGCTAAACAAAATGGAGTAGCAATACAGAAAAATGTAAATACTGTGCAGGAATGCCGTGCTTGCATTAGATCTGTACATGGCCAGATGCTCCTGTTCAGGCAGTGTAAGGTAGTGAACAATGTTAGGGTTTGCCACAGCCACTGTAAATGTTATATGCTAGAGAGGCTTATAGCAGCTGCTACAGCAAATGGTGCACAGAATTGTCAGAGAGGTGCAAGGTATCAGACCTCACTTAACATTTCATGCCCTCAGTGACAATGACATAGTAGATAGTTACCATATGGACAGGAACACCATGCAACAAACATTGGGCATGTGTTGGCCTTGTCTCCTTGCCTGTGGGAATTGTAGAGTACCTGTCCCAGTGGCTACTAACGTATGTTGTCCTTTACGTATATTAGTGATTCACTGGAGACACAGTAGGGATATCTTGGGCATCTATCTTGAGAATACTTCACTAGTGCTTTGATGCCATGCTTCAGTTTATGGAAGAACATATGTGGTTACTCCATACTCCAGAGTAGACAGCACACTTTCTGCACCCACATTGAAATACAGGTTCCATCTGTTGAACTGAAATGAAGGTACATGAATCACAAAGGGGATCACTTCATCAACTGTCAGGTGGTCTATAATGCACAGGGTATCATCTACAATATGAATCCCTAACAGTTACCATGACTCACAGACATAGCACATCTGCAAACTTTACCAACTGTTTGAAAGGAGTGACTAATGCTGGATATGCCTTGGCACCCTGACTCATGACACCAATTAGAACTCAAAACCAAACTGAAAATCATTACAACCATTCTCTAGCACAAATCAGAAATTCACAGAACATATGTTTGGAATGCTGAAGTCACGCCTTCACTGCCAGGATGCATCCAGTGGTACTCTGTAGTATGACCACACTACATGTGCAAAAATAGTTACTTTGTGTACTATGATACACAGTATAATAGTTAGGAAGCAGTTACAGCAAGGTGGCCCTTTGCAGTGACCACAGTTCCCAGAACCGCAGGCAGCAGCAGCTAAGACAGATGAGGAGTCAGAGAAGGAGTCAGCAGCAGGGGAAGATCATGTCAGATTGATGTGGGCTCAGTACACCATGACACTAGCTAAGAGACAGCAGATTGCACATTGATCTCCAGCAGAACTATATAAGAGTTAAGAATATGCATAACAGTGAAAGTGATGCATGAATAGACCGTCCATGCCGTGCAGCAGACATAGACATCCCTGGTCAGAACATACTGAGGACAGGGCATAGGTATCATCATATGGACAGGTAGATGAGGGAGTGCAGGACAGCATGTCTTTCACAGGAAATTGTGTGAGTGGGAGTGCTGAGGAGGGCCAAAACAAAAAGTGCAGGTATTGGTAGTGAGAGAACTTGTTTGGGTGGGGTAATGTGTAGAACAGCCAGGTTCAGTGGTTGTATGGGATGGGATGGGTGTTGTAGTGCTGTGTGTGTGTGTGTGTGTGTGTGTGTGTGTGTGTGTGTGTGTGTGTGTGTGTGTGTGTGTGTGCGTGTGTGTGTGTGTGTGTGTGTGTGTGTGTGTGTGTGTGTGTGTGTGTGTGTGTGTGTGTGTGTGTGTGTGTGTGTGTGTGTGTCTGCAGGGGCACAACCACAGCACATAGTTTAGTACTGCACAACGTCCGACTGGATAGGTACAAGGAATGCATGACAAAGGGTTCAACTTCCCATGACAGCTGGTTAGCAAGAAAATGCACTTTTCCCCTGTAAATATGATCGGTGTCAGATACTGACACACCAACCTTAGAGAGATGATGATAACCACACCTCTAATAAACTATGTTACTGACACCCCCTGTGTGGACTCTTCTGCCCATGATGGCTAAGAGCAGATTCAGACATGTATCTACTGGGAGCTATCAGGCTTCCCTGATCTACATTGTCCCCATCAACCTGTCTGGTCTAGGATGGTAGTACTCCCTTGGTATGCACAAACATAGAAACTGTGTCTATACTCTGCAGGGAGGATGTGTGGTCCCATTCCCTGTGTTTAACACATACTTAACATGTCTGTATCAGGTCATTCCTGCCATCATTATCAAAGGATAAAACAACCTCCAAAATCAAATGTGTGTAGTTCCATGGTGTTGGAACCAGTGCAGAGAATGATCCACCTGAGAATACACCAAAACAAAACAAAACATATCTGGAGTAAGTATGACCCAGCACCACAACTACTCATGTGAGTGATATCCCTACAACTATAAAAATATCACATCAGGTTATAACCATTCCCATACTTTGTGCAGATGGATGTTGCACTGGGATGCCATATGTACCTGTATGCCACAAGTGTAAGGTATCATTAACTGTAATGTGACTAACAGGTAAAAATAGGGGCAGATAATTTTAGTAGGACTATATATCTGGGAAATCATCAGTGGAAATTCTCTGAGGCCTATCCATCTCTATCCTGACATCCAGCACTACACTTTGTAACTCTGTGAAGGTGGCACCACTGTTGGGTGAGGCCAGGAACTCCTCTGTATCCATAACAGGAAGTTCAGTAGATATCCCACTCTCTGTCACCCTTCCTTCCCATACCACACCCTCTCTTTTGTGGGTGACAGCACATATCATATCACTCTCTCAAAGGTGGACTATATCATAATTATAATCTTGGCCTCCCACATTATTAACACTGGTGACAGCTTCCCACCAGACACAGTCACTGAAGGGCTGGTTGGTGGAATTCACTGCAAAGAGTGATTGACCAATGAGATAAAGGACCTCTAGTACTACCTAATTTTCAGCCTCTGTAAACTTGAGCTTGCAATTGGATGTTGATTTCCCTGCCTGTTATGAAAAACTCTACAATTAACAGCTGCACTCCTAACAGTGATAATAGTCCACCTGCAATGCTTTACTAGGGCCTGATACTAACTTACATGTATTCACAAAACAATCTTTACCCAAATGTCAAGCATTATTGTGTCCTAAGCACAATCTACCCTCCCCACTCCAAAACACCACCATATGATTGCAAATTAACTAGCAGACAACATAACAAGCATGTAGTCATCAACCACAGCAGTCATAGAAATTGTATTGCAATCACATATGTTTAAGGTCCACAACGTTACATTGCTGTATGGCACACTTATGTTGCTATAACATACTGTTACATGCCTACTTGCATGCTGCTATGGCCGGTACACTTGCAATATACCCCTTCTGAGAGCTGTAGCCAGTACATGTAAATATACTCAAAAACTGACAGCATTTCTAGGTCTTACAGTAAACAGCACACAAAATGCTACCATTGTACAAAGAAGTCTGTGTAAACTGTACCACATACCTTATGCAAACAGATAATCTTATGTAGCAACAAGTCTTTAGCTAATAAGGATATGAACAAAACTTCATCTTCTATAGAGAAATTAATTCTGTGTTTTCTGTTGTGCTTTTATTATATCGATTACCCCCTCTAATTAGGGCTCATCTGCTCAGTGTTTCCAAAAATACTCAAGTTAATCTACAAGCAAACATATTGCATTAAGTTCTATATGATGCTGTGTACATCTAAGCATCTGAGGTCAGCTCTGCACATGTGCAGGAAGCCCAAATTACAGGGGCAGAGACATTGTTATACTCAGACCTCTCAAGTGTACTTCATTATGAGGAATGTTCCTTGCATTTCTGCATTTAAATGATCAGCCTCACATTTCATGTTAGCAATTGTTTTAACTGACATGCATGGCAAACAATACTTAAAAATATTAATTAAGAAAAAGAACATTTTAAAACTATCAATTATAACCATGCCATGAGATTCCTAGCTGTGGTTTTTGTAAGCTGTTAGTCAGTGTCCCATATGTTGTACATCTGTTTAACATTATCACAGGTTGTGTTCCACTGTCTGTAGATGGTAGGCTAAAAGCAGGGAGTGTTCCACACTCTATAGATGGAAGGTTAAGAGCAGTGGTGTTCCACAGTCTATAGACTCATAGGTTTGTAGGTTCATAGGAGATTACTAGGCTAACATATCAAGACCCCTTACAAACCTAACAATTATTACTTGGATTTTACCCAATTTTTAATCCCCAAGGGCTGGGGGATGGTTTAGGCATGTGCCTATGCCATGGGGTGTTTTACAGACTACCCCTGTGCATAAGGGACATGGCACCACCCTAGGAGTGAATTTATGAATCCCCACCCATTGATCCAAACTGCTTTAGGGCTCTTCTTTACATGGATAGAAAGCCTTTTCCAGACAAGGGGTAATCTGTAGACACATACTTGTCTCTCCAGTATGTTTTGTTCATGTCGCAGACCAAGCTTAGATCATTGGATTGGGTAATCCTCGTGCACTTTATCTTGCAAATATGTAAAAATTCCATTAGGACTGGATTTTAGAGTGACTTGTAGGTTAGGCATAGATCACCCCTTAATAGTTTGGGACAGAGTAAAGGGGTAGGGTTTTTAGTTGGCCCACACAGGACATACTATTTATACCCTGTATTTTTTGTAAGGAGCATCTGAGACCACTCCACCTGTTACAAGTACCTGGTCAACTACATGCCAAAAGATGCTTTGAAATCGATTATTGGTCTGATGAGGGCAGAGTACAGTGGCACTATAACTTTCTTGGATCTGGATGCCATGCCTTTACTTATAAGCTGTGCCACATAAAAGGACTTTGTCCCCACTGCAGATGCATGATGGCTACAAGTCAGGCTACTGTCTATCTGTGTACCCATATCTTTCACCACTGGGTCCTCTCTTAGGGGTGTGCTGAGAATGTTGTAATTTGCAAGGGTATTTGACTTCCCAAAGGGTATAATTATACATTTATTTGCATCTAGTTTTTGGCCATGGCTTTGGCACCAGTTATTTCTCTGAGTCAGACCTTTCTGAAAGATATCTACATCATTAGGGACAAGATGATTGCCCCCAACTTGCAGTCATCAGCAAAATTGGCCAGCCATAGGCCTTCTGCATTAGCTTTGACTTCAGAGAAGTATATTCCAAACAGGAGATGCCCCAGCACTGAGGTCTGTGGTAGTAATAACTGCCTTTACTGGATCTGAATTTTACCCCTCTAACAACATTTGTCCTGTCCATGAGCCATTTGGCTATCCAGTAGGGATTTATGTCTAATGTTGTAAGTTTATCTATAATGCCTGAGCCGAGAATTGTGCCAAATGCTGTAGCCAGATTAATGTAGGCAGTGTTCACTGTTTTACCTTCATCCATGGCCTTAGTGACTTTCTCAAAGAAGTCCTCCAGCTTGAGCAAGCATGACCTGACCTTGATCAACCCAAATTGGATTGGGTCCAGTGTTTGGAGATTTCCTTTGTTGTTGTTTATGAGGCCTATGATTATTCTTTCCATGACATTGTGTATGAGACTAGCCAAACTTATGGGTCTGTAATTTTCTGGTCTGTTGATGGCAGCCCTTTATGCAGAGGGATGACTGTTGCTGTCCTCCACTCCCCAGGGATGAAACCAGTCTGGTGGCTGTGGTTAAAAAGAAATCCTAGTGGCCCTGATATGTTTCGAGCTATTTAAAAGGCATCCTGGGATACTGTCATGACCCATCATATCCATGTTTTTAGTTTTAGAGAGCTCATTGGTGGTCTGATCTTTTGTAATAACTGGTAGAAGAATGTTAGATGGTATTTCTGGGTGGTAACCAGATGTGATGGGGGTGAAATTTGAGCTGAACTTATCAGCCAACATATTTGCTATATCTTCTGGCTGGGTATAGGTGATGTCATCTGCAGCTAACTCTGCACATTATTGGTTGTAACTCTTAAGACTGCAGACATAACTGAAAAATGTCATACAGTTGTCCTTAGCTTGAGAGGCTATTTTTGCCTTAAAATTTGCTTTTGAAGATTTGATTAGTCCCCTAATTTATTAGACCAGTAAGGAGTTTTTGCACATTCTCTCTTAGTTTTAGACAGAATTTTCTTTCTTTCGTTGCACAGCCTGTTTATACCAGGTGTCCAGCAGGGTGGCTTGTTTTTGCAGTTTGGCCTGGGCTTGTTTCAGTCTGGTACTGCCATGTCTATGCAGTTATTTACATAGTCATACAGGGCTTTTGTGTACACCTCCACATAGGCTTCTGTGTTTTTTGGATTTGGGGGAGCATGAAAACTAGCTACGCTGTCGCTTAATAAGAGATAGGTTGCATTTGAAAAGGTCTTAAAGGTTTAAGATTTAGTTGGGGGTTCTACGTTTATATTTATTTCAAGGAGACCACTTTGTGATCATGTCTAATGAGTGAGGACATTGCACTTGGGGGGGGGGAGCAATGCTCTCCCATATTTGTGAGTATCAGGTCTAGGATATGTGTACCCCTAGTGGTTGTGCAGACTAGCTGCTTCAGGGCAGATGGAAGGTTAAGAGCAGTAGTCCATGTGAAGATGATCACTGTTGAGCATATATTATTAGCAGCAAAAAGAGAGATGGAGGAATGCCATGTTTCACCCTTTCAAGTGTCATTGGAACCTTAATAATGCAGTTCCTATACATACAAATAATCCTATTTATGTGAAAGACAACTGAACACTAGAACAGTGTTCAAGAACACAAGCACATAAATATGATTATTTGTATGTGGTATATGATGTAGTTATCATGGAGAGTTTTAGATATAATATCACACAAACATTATTTTTGATTAGAATGAATTGATCTCATTATATAGGTATATATATTGATTATCTATATAGTGTATTCTTACTGTATTTTCATTTTTATATCTTGTACAGTTATAGAAGTTTAAGCAGAATGTAGTCATTTGATTTACTTATTTTTATATAAAGTGTTTGTAAAATTATTTCTTATATATATGTGCTTATATTTAAATATGTTGGCACACTACTTTGGTAGGGGTGCGTTTAAGTGATGAATTGTATGTAGTGTTTATTTATTTATTTATTGGCACTAGTTCACTTTAAAATTTCAAACATTTTGTGAACTTTTGGTGCCAAAATGGGGTATTTAAACGCACATTAAAATGATGCCATTTATTCTGATGAAGTCCACCTTAGTGTGGATGAAAGCGCTTAATGTTACATGAGATTTTATGGATTAACATTAAAGGTGATTATTTTTACCACTTCTTACATTGACATTGTCCTTAGTCTGAATCCATTACATTTCAAAGATGAGACAAGCATGGCTGAAGAAAGTGAGGGTAGTGCCTTTTTAAGTACAGAGATGGTTGAGAAGGAGTACACAATTTTTCTGCCTATCCTCCATAAGCATTACAGCCACAGGCTTCTGCAAGAGGACTACCCAGGGTCAGAGTATAAGGCTGATGCCTAGAATAGCTTGGCCAATGCTGTCACCTATGGTACTGGCATCTCATGAAACGAGGAAAAGTGTTGTCACCTCTACAATGACTTAAGTCACTGCAAGCCTGACCTCCTTGATCAGTGGGATTCCAAAGTTAGGGCACAATCGCCAACTCAGTACACTAAGTAAACCATCCATTACCTATAGTTGTTAATGCATATCACTATCCAGTTTTCATTCTGCAGTGATTAAAAGGAAAAAGGAGATGCATAGGGACAGGCTACAGTACCTAAGAGAGTGCTAGGGGAAGTATAGCTGCTGTTGTGAAAGCTGTATCTGTTTGCACAGTGACACTTGCAGCAAATAAAAATAATGGTAAATAGCATTTATACAGCAAGACCACATCTGCCAATACTGGCATACCTTACTGGAGTTAGTATGATTGTGTGATGTTAGTCTTTTGCTTCGGCATGCCACTTCCCATATACACTGAGATGTAGTTCATCATGTGAAGTCTATGAGCACTGACATTGCTAGGAGGGCTGGGGGTAGAACCCCCCCAAAATAAAGGGATGCTGTTGTCATGGCATAGTTTAGATGTGTAAACCCTGTAATATCATTGCACCACTGCAAGCTCCATATACGTTACATTCATTACTTGGCTGGTAACTTGAAAGTGTAATCTATCACCTGTGTTTGATATTTTCATTGCTCATGTATATGTGCAGCTGTATTATTGTCAAATGGAAATGGCACCACTGTTCACAAGCATAGATATGCTGTCCTGATAAATAGCTCCTGTAATTATTATGCTCTGATGTCAGTCTGCATGTCCTGATGGCTTTTGGCATAGGCCCCTACCCACAAATGTAATTACACACAGAAACAGTTTGATGATATAATTGTATAGGTCTTACAATTAAAAGGTTATTTTCTTTCATTGTTTTATGAGTATCATAAAGGTTAAGAATGCAATTGCATTGTTTTTGTATGAATCTTCCACTCCCTCCATATCTGTATCCTTTGTCTTTTATCTATTTATATGTTTTACGTCTCTCTCTATTTCTATTTCTATTATATACAGATAGACAGTGACCTACACTGACCTCACTTGTATAGCTTGTTGCCCCCCTACAGGTGTGAATAGAAGTGCCATCACCAGATGCACCCAGCACATCTTGGTTTCAGGCTGCCAGAGTTGTCTCCACATCTCCTGCCCTAACTACACCACCTATGTTAAGAAGACCTGCACCAAAGGGTGGTACAGTAGTACCCTTCAGTAGCAGTGCAAGTGGAGGTGACGTTACCCATCAACAGCTGACAGACCATGTGGGGAAATACTCGACAGGAGGTTGGATGCCCACATTGCCTGTACAGAAATCATACTCCAGGGAATTGTTGGGTTGAGTCCCTGCCCAGCACAGTCTCCAGTTTCTGAGGAAAGAATCAGTCATGAGAGCTGTCAGGGTGAGGTGTAATGCCTCACTGTGTCTAAGCTGGCAGAAATTGCATCTCTGAATATCCAATTATATCCTGAAATTTGGTGTTCTCTGCCCCCCCGTGTTATACTATCCTCTGCTTAGCATTGACCTCCCACTGTTTGTCTGATGTCTCCTAGACCATTGTGTGCCCCCTGCCCTGTGACCTATCATCCCCCTCTTACCCAACACTTACTTCTACAACTTTCCAGAGACATAGCTCAAAGGCAAGGAAAGTGCTCCAAGCATGCAGGGATACAATGCCTTTCATACATTCAGACCACAAACTGAGCATGAGAGAATGAATGGAGGAGGTGTAGCCATCTTCCTTAAGGATAGTACACTTCAAGACTGGTCAAACAGTATGACTCTGTTGAGCTACTCCATGTCCAATTAACTGTAGGCAAAGCTCCATACCACATCATAGCTAGCTATAGGTCCCCTACCATGAAACACGAAAAGCATACCACATACCGGGACTTAGTCACTTGCCATACAGCCCAACACTTTACTAATGGGTGATTTTAAGTATTCTACCATCGACTGGGAAACATACACAACCACAACCATGCTGGCTCAGAGGTTTTTGGATTTTGTCAATGCAAATGCTCTGGAACAGCTAGTCAGTATATCCACAAGAGTCTCAAATGTCCTGGACATAGTACCCACTAACATGGGAGAGGATTGCACCCCCCCCCCCCCGTGTGATGTCCTCACTGGTAAGTTCGGACCATAAATCAGTCTCATTTGATATCATTTTAATACCAGATAACTCATCAAGCTCAAAAACACTTAAGAATTTTTCAAAGACAAAATACCTCCTACTAAGTGATGGTATAAGATGTTTCAAAGCCCCCTCAAATTCAGATAACATGGACTGTTATGCAGGGGTGTACACCAATGCCTTGTATAACCACTTAAGCAGTTGTATAGATTTGGCTGTACCTGACCGGATTAAAACCAGCCAAAAAAACAAGCCGACCTGGTGGCCACCTAGTATAAACAGGCTATACATCAAGCGGAAGAAACTATTATCCAAGAACAAGAAGGAACTGGCTCAACAGAAGCAGAAATCCCTCCCTAGCTTAAACAAAAAAAAAATGAGAGATCTTGTCAATCTTCCAAAACTAATTACAAAGTAAAAATTGCCTCCCTAGCTAAGAATAATCACAAGGCATTCTTTAACTATATCCAAAATCTGAAAGGGAATACTCAGCTATGTGCTGAACTGGTTGTGGATGTCACCACCCATACTCATAGGTTCATAGGTTCATAGGTAGGTACTAGGCTATCAGCCCAAGGGCCTACATAAGCCTAGCCAACAAGGTTCCCTGGCTTACGGCACCCAAAAAAGTTAATTTCCTGTGCCCCTGTCCAGCAGAGCCACAGAGGTGATCCCCAGGGTGTATTTCCTATTTCCCATCCACTCATCAAGATTTTTCTTGAAGAGTGCTATTGAAGATCTTTGCTTGACATAGATGGGTAGCTTATTCCAGAGTATACGGAGTATCTGGGACAATAATCTATCCCTCCAGAATGTCCTGTTTATTGTGGTGACAAGGTTTAGGTCCCTAGAGCATGTAGCTCAGAGAGATTGGGAATTCTTAAGGTGTAGCATGTCCAACAACTCTGAGTTTAACATAGCTTTATATGTTAAGCAGAGATCTCCTCGGAGTAGGTGATATGCTACAGAGTAAAGCTGGAGTTTTTTGAGAAAGTCAGTGTAGGGCATCTGTTTGAGGCCAGTGATCCTCTTTGTGAGGTACTTCTGTGGCCTTTCCAGCTGCTGCATATGTCTTGTGAAGTACATTCCAAAAGGGGCGTTGTACTCTATAACAGGTCTAATGAGTGCCGAGTAGAAGGGAACAATGACCTCTTTTTTTCTGGATGAGAACCCTTTTGTGATGAGGTGTGCCACATAGAAGGATTTCCTGACTACTGTGGCGATGTCATTATCAAAGGACAGACTACTGTCCACCTGGGTCCCAAGGTCTCTTATCACACATTCAGCATTAAGTAGACTGCCATTTATGTGGTAGTTCATGGGTACAGAGTTTTTACCAAAAGGGATGACAATGCACTTTTTGGCATTGAGTTTGAGGCCATGCCTCTAACACCAGGCATCTGTCACAGTGAGGCCCTTCTGTAGGATGTCCACATTATTTGGGGACTTGACTATGGCTCCTAGGTTGCAGTCATCTGTGAACTTCACAAGCCAGAGGCCTTCAGTGTTAGCCTGTACTTCAGAGAAGTAGATACCAAACAGGAGAGGTCCCAGGACTGAACCCTGTGGTACTCCACTTGTCACTGGTTTGAAGTCAGATTTGGAGTCTGCAACTTTTACAGTTTGGGTTTTGTCAGTGAGCCAGTTGGCAACCCATCTTGTGACGTAGGGATTTATACCTAGTTTAGTGAGTTTGGCTATAATTCCAGAATGGGGGATGGTGCCAAAAGCCTTGGCGAGGTCAAGATAGGCTGCGTGATCCACCTTACCCTCGTCTATGGCTTTGGTGACTGCCTCATAAAAGTCAATCAGGTTCAGAAGGCATGATCTTCCTTTCACAAACCCAAACTGGGTGGGATCCAGAGTTTGGAGGTTACCAATGTCTTTATTTATGAGTTCCATGATAATACGTTCCATGGCCTTGCAGACCAGGCTCGTCTGGCTAATAGGGCAATAGTTCCCAGGATCAGTGGTGGCTCCCCCCTTGTGAAGTGGGATAACTGTTGCTGTGTGCAATTCAGTGGGCACAAAGCTTGACGTGAGACTGTGATTGAACACGGTGCTTAGGTGAGGAGCCTGTTCATTGTGAAGTTCGTGTAAAATGCAGCCTGTTGTCCAGTCCGACGGATGCTGTGTTTTTGGTTTTAGAGAGTGTAGCTTTTACCTTCATAGATGTGATTACAGAGATTCTGCATTCTTCCTGTATAGATGTGGGCCCTTTAGGGGGTGAGAGGGGGGGTAAAGTTAGCACTGAACCTCTCTGCCAGGATGTTGGCAATATCAGTTGGTTCTGTACTTTTCATGCCATTGTACTGTAACTCAGTGCAGATCTGCGTGTTGCCATTAAGATTCTTGACATAGCTATAGAATGCTTTGTGGTTGCCCTTAGAATCAGTGGTGATTTTGTTTTTGTAGCTAGCTTTGGAGGATCTTATAAGGGATCTCAGCGTCTTACTGAGGCTGACCAGGCAGCTCCTCCACTCATGGGATTTTACTCTCTTTTGCAACAGTTTCTTCCTTCTGTTGTAGAGTTTGTTTATGGCAGGGGACCACCAGATTGGCTTCCTTTTTTGGAGGATAGCATCTTGGTTCTGTTTGGGATAGCACAATCCATGCATTTGTATAAGTGCTTATAGAGTGCATTTGTGTAGGATTCAGCAGTCGTAACTGTATTATCCATTGGCATTGGTTTCTTGAAGTTCGCCACTTCTGTCTTAAGAAGCATGAAGTTGACTTTGGAGACATTTTTTACCATGGTTTCCTTAATGGTGGGTGGGGGCAGGATGTGCATATCTAGGATGATTAGCTTATGGTCAGATCTGACCAACGAGGAGTTGATTTCAGATGTGGAACACCAGTCACTCATGTTGGTAATTACTAGGTCTAGGATATTGTTGCCCCTGGTGGGGGTGTGGATAAGGTTATCCAGAGCATTGGAATTTATGAATTCCAGAAAGCGTTGAGCGAAGGAGTTGGTACATGAGTAGTTTTCCTAGTTAATGGTGGGGGTAGTTGAAATCGCCCATTATTAGGGTGTTTGGTTGAACCCTAATATTTTCCAGTATATCAAGAAAAGAGGAGTGGGAATCCTGGGGCATGGTGGAGGGATCTGTAGCAAGCTACAATTTGGATTGCAGTTTTGCTCAGTGTTAGTTACACTTGGATAACCTTGGATGTATTATGCTGCTCAACTAGCCTGGAGGTGTGGATATCCTTAATGAATATGGACACACCTCTGCCTTTGATGTTCTGGTCCAGGTTAGATGGCCGAAAAGTGTGGTATGAGTTATAGCCTGGTAATTCAGGGGTGCTCTCTAGAGCCTTGAACCAGGTATCAATTACTGCACAGATATCAATGTTCTCCATTTTAAGGAGTGCCTCGAGTGAGTGCATTTTGAGATCTAGACTTCTAGCATTGAGTAGCATTACTTTTGCGTGCCTGTTCCTGTTATGGCGGTGAATTTGTCATTTGAACCTTGCCTAAAAAAGGCACTATAGGGGCTGCAAGAGCCTTAGCCAATATCCAGAATTTCAGGAGTGACAGGTGCAGGCCATGTCTGGCAAAGCATCGTGGTCTGTCAACCATGTCGTCCCAGGCAGAGAGATACTGGATCCCCTTAGAATGACACCAGAAGCTTAGCTAATTGTTGAAGTCAATCATTTTGTACTTGTACTGCGGTAACATTCTGGGTGATGGCAGGATGCTACTCAGGGCTAGGGTCATACCTGCTTGGGCTACAAGATCGGACAGCTCTTCCATGTCTCTTTTCATGTAGTCCAGGGAAGTACGTTTCAGGTCATTCACACCAACATGGACAGTGACAGAGTCATATTTGTACTTGTTGTGGAGTGACCTGAGTGTGTGGGTTATGTGGTGAATCCTGGCACCCAACAGGCAGCTGACAGTAGCCTTCTCCTTGTTTAACCTGGTGAGTGGCTAAACAGGACGTACATAATAGCCCAACTGCTGACAGATTTGGAGCAAACTTCACCCCCCTGTCCTCTCTAGTCATCCCTGAAAGTATACCTACCACCATTCCTTAGCCTATTATCTCAAGACAGAAAGTCAGATTGGCACTTTCCAAGTCCAAAACCATGGCATCAATGGGACCAGACAACATTCCAGGTTGCCTTCTAAACAACTTAAAACATGACCTAGCAGACCCACTTGGATCCCTGTTTAACCACAGCCTGTGAACTGGCTATGTTCTGGCGGAATGGAGGACAGCAACCGTAATACCTCTGCACAAAGGGGGACCATCAACTGACCCTGGGAATTATAGACCCATAAGCTTGACTAGCCTCATCTGAAAGGCTGTGGAAAGAATCATTATGGATCTTATTAACAAGGACATAGGTAATCTCAAAACTCTGGAACCAACCCAGTTTGGATTCATTAAAGGTAGATTACCCTTTTAAACATGGTTGACTTCTTTGGGAAAGTCACCAAGGCCCTGGTCGAGCAAAAGACAGTGCATACCACCTAGCTTGACCTACCCAAGCCATTTGACACAATCCCCCACTTGGGTATTATACAGAAATTCTCCCAGTTAGGAATAAACTCCTACATTACCAGATGGGTGGCCAACTGGCTCACTGACAGGACACAAACTATCAAAGTGGGTGACTTCACCTCTATCAAAAGACAAGGCACTAGTGACATGCTGGGCCCCTTACTATTCAGAATTTATTTCTCAGAGGTCCTGGTAAACCTGGATGGCCTGTAGCTGACCAAGTTTGTTGACAATTGTAAATTGGGTGTAAATCATTGAGTTCTCCCAATAATGTTAATATACTGCAAACAGGGTTAACAAAGACAAATGACTGGTATCAAAGCCACAGATTAAAGCTGAATGCAAAAAAATGCATTATTATTCTCTTTGAGAAAGCTGACATCCTTGCTAATTACATTATAGACAGAACCCCCCTAAGTGTAGATCCAGTGGTATGTGATCTGGGTACTTAGGTTGATAGCAATCTGAACTTTGACCACCACATATCCACAGTAGTAAGGAAATTCTTCTATGCAAAACAGTGTAAGAAACTTCTCTGTGTGGAAGATTTTCAGTCCATATATGTCTAGTTAATCACTATATATTAATCAGATCAGACAATAGTAGTAGAAGTAGCGAACGTAAACTCGTCTTAAGTCAAAACAAAACAAAAGGTAATAATAGAAAATATATAATTGTACAGCATTACTAAGTATTCAAAAGTAATCCAAGCAAGGCAGGCAGTCTGTTTCCAGTCAAAAATCCTTTATTAAGTAAAAATAAGTAGAATTATTAAGTATTATTTATTAAGTAGAAATTCTTCTATGCAGCACATCTTATAAGTAAAGGTATCACATGTAGATCTAAGGATGTTATAATTCAATTATATTGGGTACTCATCAGACTAATAATTGAGTACAATACTCCCTTTTGCATGTACCTCACTAGACACTTGCAACAATTCGAGAGACCACAGAGGTTTATCACCAAGAAATTACAGGGTACACAAAACAAGTCTTAAATGGAAAGACTGACAACCCTGTCACTGTATTATGTTTCCTACAGATTGCTAAGTGATGGTCTATGCATGGCTAACAGGGCAGTGTCTGACCCGGCCCTGATGGAAATGCTACACATTCATAAATCAAACTGCATGATGGTCACTCCCTCCAGGGGTCTTAACCTAGCCTTTGACATAAACAGGTCATGTTGGAGAGATAGATAGATCTCCCAGAGACTGCCATTTCTCTGGAATAAGCTGCCAATTCATGTGAAACAGAGTCTCTCCCTGACCCTCTTCAAATATAACCTAGATCAATGGATGGGTGACCACAAATTCATTCCTGGGGTGGTGCTCATGTCGCTCCAGGACATAGAAAGTTGTTATTAGCTACCATAGACCATTACCTCTGTGAACTTTACTCACCTAAGCACAAACAATTGGGGAAACTCATCATCATCTAAATATGGCTAGGCTTGTAAGGGCTCTAGGGCCATTATCCTAGTAACCTTCTATGAACCAATAAAAAAATAAAAATGGCATCTGTCCCACAAAAAAAAAAAAAAAAAAGCTCCTGCCCATCTACACATTCCTGGCAACTTCACAGACATCTAATGTACACATGCCTGGCTACAATTGTTCTTCATAAAAGGTGTAGATTTCTGGCTAGTCATTGAGGATGTTTCATTAAATCATTACAACTATTGCTGTAATTCACCATGATTACTGAGTTAAGAATTTGGAAGGTTTGCTATCCTATCGCACCTCCATCCTGCTAGTCCTCATTTGCTCACCTTGTTTTGTATCTTCTGCTTGCTTCCCATTTTCATTAATATCCTACATTTAGTACACTACCATTTACAAGCCAGAGTTAATATCGTACACTACCATTTGCAAACCAGAGTTAATATTGTACACTACCATTTACAAACCAGAGTTAATATCATACACTACCATTTACAAACCAGAGTTAATATCATACACTACCATTTACAAACCAGAGTTAATATCGTACACTACCATTTACAAACCAGAGTTAATATCGTACACTACCATTTACAAACCAGAGTTAATATCGTACACTACCATTTACAAACCAGAGTTAATATCATACACTACCATTTACAAACCAGAGTTAATATCATACACTACCATTTACAAACCAGAGTTAATATCGTACGCTACCATTTACAAACCAGAGTTAATATCGTACACTACCACTTACAAACCAGTGTTAATATCGTACACTACCATTTACAAACCAGAGTAAGGTAAAAAAAAGGAAACAAAAACACCATATGCATGCCCACAAAAGGTCTGCAATTCAAAATAATCTTCCTGTTGACAAATGCTGAACAAATGTAAAATCAAACACTGCAACTACGGAGAGGACACTATACAACTAAAATCAGATATAAACTTTAATAGCAAATACAAAACTCTCCTCGACTAGTTTAGACCAGTTTACAGGCATTGCTGTATTCTGGGCTGTGGTGTAGTTCCTGTGTTGTCCATTAACTTATTTGGATAGAAGGAAGTTTCTTTGCTCACCAGTGGGAGTGGGGAGCCTTGAGCAGCCTACCTGTCCCTGTAGGAAGTGACCTCAGCACAAGAAGCTGTAGTAATTGGTTGTTTTAGACCATTTCTAGCTCTTTTGTAGTTCACTGTTTAAAATCCGCCTCTGGGCGTTTTTTTCTGGCTATACTGCTCAGACAAGCTCCTCTTGGTCCTGCAGAGTGGTCCTAGCTACAGGGAACTCAGAAAAGTGACTACTTTCTCGATTTAAGTATCTTTGCATTTGTTTCACTTGGAATAGCTTCTGTAGCTTACCCTGAACTAGCTTGAACTGTTTTTTAACTGTTTGCTGCATTATTTTAAAATCTGCACTTAAAGTTACATTTTAGTCGAATTTGATCGAAAGTTTGTTTGTTTGTTTAATTTAACTGTTGAGGCTGCCCACTAAAGTGTGCTAGCCCGTGTAACTGATTTATCACTGTTTCTGCATTTTCTGTGTGTTTCTATCAAAAAAACAAAAAAACAAAAAAATAATCCTTGTTTTCCTGCCTCTCCTCGACTAATTTAGACCAGTTTACAGGCATTGCTGTATTCTGGGCTGTGGTGTAGTTCCTGTGTTGTCCATTACCTTACTTGGATAGAAGGAAGTTTCTTTGCTCACCAGTGGGAGTGGGGAGCCTTGAGCAGCCTACCTGTCCCTGTAGGAAGTGACCTCAGCACAAGAAGCTGTAGTAATTGGTTGTTTTGGACCATTTCTAGCTCTTTTGTAGTTCACTGTTTAAAATCCGCGTTTGCACGGCATTGCACGGTTGTCCGCATAGCGCAGCGCTGGTTAAACAAGGTTAAACTTCTTCTGGCTCCGCCAGGTCTGCTCTTCAAATTTTCCCTTAAGGAAGCTCTACTCTTAGTATAATCAAACTACTCAGTATATTATAAGCCTAGCACTTGTTCTCAGTACTTCTCTACTAAGTAAGTACTCTCGTACTAAGTAAAGCACTACATCTACCTACCATTCCTGTGAATATCCACTTCCCTTAAAGGTACAGCACTCCCTTATACTGTTCTAGCATGTCGAGTGGTAGATTACTGGCATCCTCTCCAGTTCAGATGGTCAATCTGGGTATCTTGAGACAATGCTACAATTGTCTCATGTACAAAGACAACCCTCTCCTCCTCCCAACAAACACAAATACATGTGAGAGATGCAACTATATAGCCAAACTGGAGGCTGAACTCTCAACTCAGGGCTAGCATGACCAGACAGGAGGAGATGGTAACCACACACAACAATCCCAGTCCCACATAGACCTACCACAACTGCAAACCAAACACATAAAAACACAAAGACATACTCGGAGGCTCTAATAAAAAACTTACCAAAACAACAGAGGCTCCCAAAGCAGACATCCAAAAATCCACCACCTCAAAACAAAACACATGCAACACATACCTCAATAAATCAGTGTGTCAACCAATCACAGCCCTTAAGGCCAAACACCATGCCTGATACACTAGTAATAGGTGACTCTATAGTCAGACACACTGATGTCCTGCTGACCAGGCTGAACAAGGAGAGGGTGACTGTGAGCTGTCTATCGGGAGCTAGGATCTGCCACATAATACACGCAATCAAGTCACTTCAAAGCAAGTACAAATATGACTCCGTCATTGTCCATGCTGGTGTGAATGACCTGAGATGTACCTCCCTGGACTACATGAAAAGAGATATAGAGGAGCTCTCTGATTATGTAGCCCAGGCTGGTATGACCCTGACCCTGAGCAGCATCTTGCCCTCACCAAGAATGATACCACAATACAAAGATAAGATGATTAGTTTTAATAATTGGCTCAAGTACTGGTATCATTCTAAGGGGATCCAATGTCTGTCTGCCTGGGATGACATGTTGGACAAGCCACGCTGCTTCGCAAGGGATGGCTTACACCTGTCACCACTGGGCTTCTGGATATTGGCTAAGGCTCTTGCCACCCCCATAGTGCCTTTTTTAGGCAAGGCTCAAAAGACAAACCCACCTCCTTAGAAAACAAAAATGGAAAAAAACTAAGGGTAATGCTGCTCAATGCCAGAAGTCTAAATCTCAAGATGCAGGCACTTGATGCACTCCTCAGCATGGAGAACATCGACGTCTGTGCAGTAACTGAAACCTGGTTCAAGGCTCCTGAGAGCACCCCAGCGCTATCAGGCTATACCTCGTATCATGCTTTTCAGCCCCAAAACTTGGGCCGAACCACAAAGGGAGGGGGATTGTCAATATTCATCAAGGACACCCACACCTCCAGGTTAGTAGCAACACATGAAGCCTCAGAGACCATACAGGTGCAACTAACCATAGGCAAAACTGTTATACAACTGGTAGCATGTTACAGACCACCCTCCCAATCTCAAGAACCCCACTCAGCCTTCCTGAAGACATTGGAGGATATGACTGTATCACAAAATACCATCATACTGGGAGACTTCAACTACCCAAACATAGATTGGGTACATTATTCTAGCCCTAATACCCTAGTCCAAAGGTTCCTGGAATTCATAAATTCAAATGCACTGGAACAACTAGTCACCTCTCCCACTAGGGGAGACAATATACTAGACCTGATTATCACAAACATGGGGACAAAATGCTCCACACCAGAAGTATACCCCTCACTAGTGAGATCTGACCACAAACTAATCACCCTGGATATACATATCCCACCTCCACCCCCAGCACAAAAGACCACAGTGAAAAACTTCACTCTTCTTAAGACTGAGATGGTATCCTTTAAGCCCACTGTGCCAGTGGATACCACATCCCACAATGCCAAATCCTTCACAAATGCTTTCTATGGACATCTCCAAGAATGCATGGATCATGCAATCCCAAATAAATCCAAGTCCCTCTCCACCAAAGGCAAGCGTCCTGTCTGGTGGACCTCAGCCATTAACAAATTGTATAACAAAAGAAGTTAGCTACTGCACGTCAGAGCAAAATCCCATGAAGGGAAGACATCTCTGATCAACATTAGCAGAAAACTACGTTCTCTCATAAAAACATCCAAGGCCAACTTTGAGAGAAAAATCGCTAAGGACACTAAAGGTAACCACAAAGCCTTCTTCAGCTATGTTAGAAACCTGGGCGGAATCCCTCAGATATGCTCAGAGTTGGTTCACAACAACAAAAAATACACTGAACCCACAGATATTGCCAACATTCTGGCTGACAGGTTCAGTGCAAATTTCTCCCCTCCCTCACCCCCAAAAGAAGAAATACTTATCCCAGCTGAATGTAATCTCCCTGTCATCTCAGATGTCCAAGTGAGAACCACCCTAAACAAAGCTAAAAACACAGCATCAATGGGACCTGGCGGTATCCCGGGTTGCGTGTTACGTGAACTCCAAGAGGAGCTAAACCCACACATAAAAATGCTATTTAACCTTAGCCTTACTTCGGGATATGTACCTGAACACTGGCGTACAGCAACAGTGGTCCCACTCCACAAAGGGGGTGCCTCTACAGACCCTGGAAACTACTGCCCCATAAGCTTAACCAGCCTGGTCTGCAAAGCTATGGAAAGAATCATTATGGAACTCATAAACAGAGACATAGGGGACCTACAGACACTTGGCCCCACCCAGTTTGGCTTTGTAAAGGGCAGATCCTGCCTTTTGAACCTGGTTGACTTTTTCAAAACAGTCACTAGAGCCATTGATGAGGGCAAAGCAGTCCATACAGCCTACCTGGACTTGGCTAAGGCCTTCGACATAATACCCCACTCAGGCATCATAGATAAGCTCAACAGCTTAAAGGTAAACCCTTATGTCACTAGATGGGTTGCAAACTGGCTAAAGGACAGAACCCATAAAGTTAAAATCGCTGGAGCAATGTCAGACTCAAAGCCAGTCACAAGTGGTGTCCCACAGGGATCTGTCCTGGGACCCCTCTTGTTCGGCATTTATTTCTCGGATGTTAAAGCAAACATGGGAGGGCTGTGGCTGACAAAGTTTGCAGATGACTGCAAACTAGGCGCCATACACCAGCGGACACATACATCCTACAAAAAGGCCTCACAGAAACGGACAACTGGTGCTGGAGTCACGGCCTTAAACTAAATGCCAAAAAATGTATAGTCATTCCCTTTGGGAAAAACAAAGTACCCACAAATTATCACATAGACAGCAACCCACTGAGTACGGAAAAAGTAATCAGAGACCTAGGGACCCAAGTCGACAGCGACCTCTCATTTGACACCCACGTTGCAAAAGTGGTTAGAAAAACATTCTACCTTGCACACCTCATCATTAAGGGATTCACATCCAGATCCAAGGATGTCATTGTACCCCTATACTCCTCCCTCATCAGACCCATGATTGAGTACAATGCCCCATTTGGTATGTACCTCACCCGGCATTTGCAACAGCTGGAGAGACCACAAAAGTACCTCACCAAGAGGATCAAGGGTCTCCAACATATGTCTTATTCTGCCAGACTAAAGAAACTTCAGCTCTATTCAGTAGCATACCACCTGCTCAGAGGTGATCTCTGCCTGACGTACAAGGCCATGTCCAATCAGGATCTGATGGACATGCTCCACCTCAAAAAATCCAAATCCATCAGGACCACGAGAGCTAAAGACTTAAACCTCGGCACAAGTATGAATAGGACATGCTGGAGGGATAGATTCCTAACCCAGAGGCTTCCCATGCTTTGGAACAAGATCCCAGTTCGTATTAGGCAGAGCCCCTCACTGACTCTCTTCAAGAGAAATCTTGATGAGTGGATGGGAGATCGTAAGTTTACCCCAGGGGTCACATCTGTGTCACTGCTAGACAGGGGCACAGTAAACTAATTCTATTATATAAGGGGACCTTCATTGTGTCACTACTAGACAGAGGCACAGTATTCTAAATTTATTCTGTACATTTTTTGTACCATTTCATGGGGTGGCAAAAGCCACATCTCTATGGCTAGGCTTACAAATGCCTCAGGGCAGATAGCCTAGTACTATACTATGAAACTATGAAACTATAAGAAACCATAAATAAAATGTGGTCAAATATATACTTTATTTGTGATTTCTTAAAAGTTTTAGATTTGCTATTAAAGTTTACATCTGATTTTAGTTGATGACTGGCATTCTGAAAGACATGCGTGAATGGGCATGGGGCATCGAGCTGGCAACTCAGCACCATGAAAATCTACTGCCAATCATTAGCAGAACGGAGTTCCACTGTGGTGACTCCTAACCGGGAAAAGCTGAAAGACAACAACAACAACCATCCTCTCCATGGCTGCAGTGTTTGATTTTGTATCTTAATGAAGCTGCATTCAGAAGTTTCTGGTGTGCTTTGCCATACTGTAGACAAATGTTGTACAACAGTTTGCGGGGAGCAATTTTGATGATCATCTATAACCACAGGAAAATGATGGTCCCCATCCTGTGGCAAAAATGAAAAAAAATCCTTGACATGCATAAATTGTCTTGCCATTGGTTGCATAAATAAACTATGCATATGTGCATCACCAAGCAGTAATGACATACAGTAAAGTTAATCCTTTTCCTATAAATCCCTCTATGGCCAAACATGTTCATGATGTGTTGAATCTAAGAGGTAGTGAGATATCATCCTAACCTACCTCCATCATCCTAACCTACCTCCATCATCCTAACCTACCTCCATCATCCTAACCTACCTCCATCTTGCTCATTCCTTCTTTGGTGACCTAGTGTTCTGCCTCTGTATGTTTCCCCCTCCTTTCATTTCATTCACATATTCCTTTTTATAAACTTCAACCTGGTCATAAAATAGACACAATACAAACATACATACCGACAAAGGGCTTATAAAACAACATGAATCAGCTTTTTGAGGATGTATGTTGCACAACAGTTTTCATAGAGTAATGTTGATGGTCATATATAGCCACGTAGTTACTCTATGGCAAAAATAATGAAAACTCTTTTGAACATGCGACTATCTTACCATCAGTCATTTAAATGAACTAAGCACAGATGCATATCAGCAGGCAACTGTACAATACAGTTAAGTGAATGCTTGTATTCTAACTGTTTTGATGGAAGTGTACTCATTAAATGATTTCTACTGTGCCAATGTCATGGGTGGGATGTTTGACTCCTATGAGGGGTGTATGGTGTTGTATACTGATGGGTATCTGCTATGTAAATGTGCTACATATCCCTGATACGTGTTTTTAATGAATCCTTACAGTTTGACAGCTTTAGTAGCTGTTCTTGCTATTACCCTGTAATGGATAATCTGACTGCAAAAGCATTGAGTCCATTCATGTGAATGTTTTTATTTTTTTTTTTTTGCTATCACTTTGAAAGTGTGCTAAATTTCTCTGATATCTGTTCTTCATGCCCCCTTTACAGTTGACTGCACCAGTGGCTTCCCCTTGCTAAGGTACTGTCATATATCAAATCAATACGAAAAGCATATGTTCAACCCCATTGGTGTCTTTCTTGTTTGCCTCCCCCATCCAGCTCAGTCTTTATTTACCACCTTGAATTTTCTCTGCTGCTTGTATTCCCTTTTTTTCTGTCTCTCCTACACTCCCATTTCCAAGCTATACGACAGTGATAGCTTAGATAGAAATGACACATCATGTCCCCATGCATGCCCACAAATGTCTTATAACAAAAGTCATCTTTGTGCACTGTTATAACACTACCTTCAAATATGTGTTTCCTGACCCTTTCATTATATGTACTTCTTTGGTTTCAGTTGACAGTGCACTGCTTTATAGGCTATCAGACACACATGGGTACAACTCCAATGAGGTGCATCTTGCATCAGTCTGCAAACAAAATGTATATCTTGCACTTATAACTTACCATGCAAATATGAAGTAAAGTAAATATAATGCATGTATGTGGCAGCTTCCATGGCATGATATAGTGAAGCAGCAATGTGTACACTGGCCAATGGATTTTAATCCCCTAGTGGTTGGTGTGTTTTTTTTTTCCAATGTTCGATTTTCACTCTTCAACAAGGATCTAACTAGAAATGTGCATTTTCTAACACCTCATTATTATTTTTTTCTTTAGCTTCACTTCATAATGCACTGGTCTGTAGAATGACATTTTGACACTGATATTTCAAATACATTCAGGTCTACCCTGTTTCAGTCTGAAAAAAATCTGCATCATCCACTAGGTTTACCATGCAAACCTGAAATAAGGTAAATACAGTACTCATCTGCAACAGCTTCCATGGCTTACCCTACACATGTAGTGATGTGTACTTTGTCACTACACTAGCAGAAGGGTTTTAATATCTTGATGGCTGGTATATTCTTTCCCAGAGTTCAGTTCTCTTACTTCAGCACTGTTCTAACATTCCCTTGAAATGCTTTTTTTGATCCCTTACTATGAGTGCTTCTGCGGCTTCACTTGATAATGCACCTTTGTGTGAAATATGAGTTAAATAGACAGGGTTCCATATATAGTGCAGCAGTCAGCATTGTTGCATCATAGCAAGAGGTTCTCCAATTCTCCAGTTTAATTCTAAGCTGAAGTGTCTTCTGTGCAGAGTCTGCATGTCCTCTCTGCATTCACTTGGATTTCCTCCTGGTGCTCCGGTTTCCTCCCACATTCTAAAGACATGTATCTGGAGAGTTTCTCCCCAGGCCTCTGCTGAAAATGGGCTCTGTCCCAGTCAGACTTCCCCGGGAAACAAATTATAAATGTATGTTTTCTGACCCCTTCAGTATGAGTTTTTCTATGGCTTCACTCGCTAGCATACTCATCTCTAAAAATACCATTACCAAAGGCAGGGATTCAAACACATTTAAGTGTATTTTTTTTGTCTTAGTATCATGTGTTTTGTTCTCTTGAAATTTGATTTTCAAACACCTTTGGTATGAGTACTTCAGTGGCATTCCTTGTCAGTTCTGACATCCATTTTATGACAACTCACAGGGTGGCATTGGGGAGCATGTAGGGGAGGACAGAATAATGGGAGAAAACACTCCCCAGCAGTAGTATTATGCTGTACAGGGCCTTCACCTGCCTTCCTGGCCCTGGACATGAGTTGGGCATGGGCTGTGAGAGGTTAAATTAGGCTTGGTAAACCCAGTGGATAAAGAGAAGACCTGTAGACCTGGAGGTCAGCTCCTCTTCAGCTGAGGGAGCCAAAAATAGGGTAGAAAAGGCAAATATACTATGTGAGGTATGAATGTATATAGACATGATTCTGGCAATTAAGGCCAGAAGGTATAAAGGCATGTGACTCCAACAGTGGATAACATCCTAAGTGAACTTAATTGAGGTAAAGTAATCAGTACACTTCATTTAATGTTAGGCTACCCACAATTAGTACAGCATCCAAGCAGTAGAATCATTACATGTTTGACTCACAAAGAGCCCATG